>NW_009204377.1:0-41094 GCF_000690835.1 Fulmarus glacialis
CTGTTCCCTTCAGTATTCTTCCCTGCCATCACTGAAGGGAGTGAGAAAAATACCACCTGTGCTCCCGATCCTTCCACCAATCGCCCCAGTGCCCTGAAGTCTCTTTTGATCGCTTCGAGACTTCTCTCTGCAACCTCCTCGCTGCCTGCCTGTATAACCAAGAGCGGGGAGTAATCGGAGGCCCGAACCAGACTAGGCAGTTTCCTAGTAATGTCCTTAACCCGGGCCCCAGGCAGGCAGCAGACTTCCCTGTGGGATGGGTCTGGCCGGCATATCGGGCCCTCCGTCCCACTCAGGAGGGAATCACCTACGACAATTACCCTCCTGTTTTTCTTAGCGGAGGCAGTCGTAATGCGTGGGGCTGACTGTCGATAGAAGAATTGCTTTTGAAAACCTTCTAGCCTTGTCTCGGATAGCTGCATTACGTTATCTCAGTATCTGCACTATTCCCTAAACTACAAAACTACACTTCAGCTAGTATAAGAGGCATTGCTGTACATATTATGGTAATGTCATTTATTTATTTTACACAACTGGAAAATTTAAGGGCAACCACTTCACTTCTGTGCTGTGTAGATTAGAGTGTTCACAGTAACACCTGCTTACTGGACAGACAGAAAAAAAGCCCTTATATTCCTTCTTTATTGCAATTTATTATTACAGCCTGAATGGTTCCTAGTGACTTCCTAAGATTAATGTTAATATTCTGACTGGAGTCTTCCCTCTAGGGTTTTATTATGGGTTTTGAACATTCATTTCATTTAACATACACATGGGAGCAAGTCTGGTGGTTCCAAAAATATTTGTATTTGGAAATCACAGTGATTTTTTGTTAGGCTCAGTGCCAAAGAAATCACAAATCAGAAGTCTGTTATAGAGTAGTTCCAATTTCTTGGCATCAAAATTTCTCTTTATGTATATGCATAGTGTGATGTTTTCTGTAGCTGTGTGGCACTGAAGATTTACTGAGAAATGCATTGCTTATCTGTTTCTCAAGGTTTCTGATGCAACTAGAGTTTGTCTAGCCAACTGGGGATTCATAGGGATTTTATGGACTTCCTGTGTGAGCCAGAGACTGCCCATTGGGTATGCATCTTTCTCTATCACAGCTGGTGTTTTTGAACCAAAGTGTGGAGTAGAAACTTCATCCCTGATTTTTTTGGCTGGATCGATTGTTTAGTCTAGGAACTCTCAAGTAGACTTTCTAGGTGCTGGAATTCCTCTTTTTCTTCAGTCAGCAGCTGATGTTGTATGGTGTACATCAGAGTCTAGATTCACATCTTAGTGAGCAAAGATTTATGTTTGTCCTAACGCTCCTTGACATTAATGAGTATTACAGACATGTATCCCCATGGATTAAGTTGATAACATACCCCAGAGTGTGTGTGTGGAGTCTGTCATTAGGGCATCACACTATTAAAACCAACAGAAATTTCAAGAGTAAGAAAGCAATTGGATCTCTTCCCTTCTCTCTACTGGAGCACATGTAAGAGATACACTCTAAATCTTCTCATATTTCCAGCCCTCTCACACCAATTCCTGCATTCATTTTTGGTTGTTAATGACTTCAGAGAAGAACCGATTGCCACTTTTAAGACATTTCCCATAACAACATTATGGGAAATATTTTGCTGGCAAAGAATGTTTCTGTAGCTCTATAGTACTCTCTAATTAAGGAACTTCTATATAGCTGGGTGAGAGAGTATTTTTTTTTCCTCAACTAGCTGTTTCATGGATTGCATCAATACAATGGGATGACCCTGTACACTCCATTATCTAGGGACCATGACTCCTCAATCAAACATTATGGATCCTATGGGATGTACCAGAGACCGTGGCACAGACACACCTGATAGCAGTGCATCAGCTACCAAAAGGATATGCTAACTCTGACTACATCAGATCAGCTGGTTTCTGCAGATCTGTGTGGATGTGTTTGTTCTCCACTGCCCATTGCTCCAGGTTTTAGGTATATTTCAAGTGCAAGGCTGCATGGGCACATAGTCAACTATATTATCTGTACATCTTGGCGACAATTCAACTGCAAACCAGACAAACCATACACAAAAAGTAGACTCCAGGATGTAATTTCAGTCTCCCTTAAAACTGACCTGTGGGAGGGACTCAGTGCAGAATTACCACACACCCACATCCCCATGATCTATGGTCCACAACAAACAACTCTGGAGTCAGGATTCTTGGATTTTCTTCACAATATCCTAACCATAGAGTGGAGATAATTACTGTGCATCTGGTTGATAGGAGTTTTCTAGGCTGACTATCGTCACACATGAAGGTTATTAGCCTTGTGTAATCCTGCCTATATCAGCTAACTGCAGCATGGAAATAAAAACTTTATGTTTTTCCTCAGAACCACTTGAGATCTTTTGGAGATATATATATATAGGAGATATATAGGAGAATATATAGGAGAATATATAGGATATATAGGAGAATTCTGATTTATCTAATTTGAAAGCAATGGTTCCTGGATCAGTCACTTCCTTTGAAACACACCCATTTCTCCCTCAATAAAAGAGCGATAACAATACTGACAGAGATTTCTAAAATACTTCGAGAGCTGTGAATATAAAGGGCTGTCTGTAAAGTGTTTAGAAAAATTCAAAAAAAGGTGCTACATAAATGCATATTTATTGCAGTGCTGACATTCTTGTGGCAGCTCTGAATGCAGAATCAAAAGCAGAGGGGGCAGAATATAAGTCAGAATAAGAAACTGTCAGCCTTTAGCCTGTATCTTAAACTGCTTTGAAACATTGCAGACATTCAGAGAATCTAGTTTGCCAATATTGTATGTGCTACAGTAATTACACCAATCTGGAATATAAATTTTCCTTCTCCCTTCTGAGGGAAGGCAAAGCTCTTAGGGATATACACAAATGGAGCCCTAATCCTGCAAACTTTAATGCATGTACCTAATGTTAGGCAGCATAGTTGTCCCACTGAATTCAATAGCTCTACTCAGATGCATGCGTGGAAGTGTTTGCATGATTAGAAGTTAATAATAATAAATGCACAGTTCATACAAGATCCCTGTGTAAACAATCTATTTCTACATGCAAGTGATGATTTTATTGTTGTTCTGTAATTCTGTGTAGTGGCTTTGTGAAGAAGTCTTGTATTTTCTAAAGCAGTAAAACGTTTCTGATAGTGTTTTTCATTGCTAGCTCTTTGGGGGCTAATTAAAAGAAATATCTGTTAAATTTATTCATTGCTTGGTTCCGTGATAGCAAGACGCACCTGGTGTAAACATTAAAAAGAAAAGCAGGCAGCAGCCAGACCTCATCAAATATTAGATGCATTAGGACATTTTATTTATAAATATGAAATTGGTTTTAATGACTTCTAAAGGAGGAAATGCCAGGAAGAGCATAATATAAGCAAGCTCAGTAAAGCTGTCATGAAGATGCTTAAACCCACAAAAATCTAGAAATTGTACTTGCTCCCCCCTTCTCCTTTCAAATAGTAAGTGGCAATTCCAGCTGCAATTGGCAAAAATGTACATAAAGAACTCCAGAACTAATGAAAACAAGCAGCAGATGAGATGGAGCATCCAGGAGTATGTCTACATAGAAAGCACCATCAGTGGCTGATCAGAAAATAGCTCATTTATACTGAGCTGACTGATTCAATGAAACAAATCCTGAATTTTAACCCCTATGATTTAACGCAAAATGCCTAAAGACAAGAAATCCATCCTTCTTTTGGGACAATACTTAAGCAGGCACTTAACATTAAGCATATGCTTTACATTCACTTGACTTTACTTTCAAAAATGCTTAGCACTCTCTCCTTGGTTCCCACTACAGAGTTCAATAAATCAGTAATGAATAGTGACTCAATACTTTAAAACTAAGCATGCATTCAGCACTGTCCTAAATAAAGATGCAATAAATTCATGGTCAATAGACTAACAATACAAGTGAGGAATAACAATAATTGTCCTGAAAAAGTTCTCTCTTCACGAGGCAAAAATCTATCCTAAAGGTAGATTTAATCTTAAGGAATTTTATTGTAACAAGGCATAGTCATTCACACTTATTTGAGAAAGGTATTTCACATGAGTAAATTTGATATCAGTAAGATCATTGTCCAGTTTTAGTGGGATGAACCACAGCATCATTTCTCATTTAGAGAGTTGAAGTCTTGAGCCAGGTGTAATATACATGACTGGGTCCAAAGAGATAGAAAGATTTATGTTACAAAAAGAACTCTCATTCACTACTCCTCAGAAACTTAGGAAAAGTGCTAAACAAAAAGGAAGTTTGACCCAAAATTATTAAAGTATAAACTGATCTTAATAAAACAAAAATGAAAACTTCATTCTAAGCTAACCTACTATGTGAAAAGCTGAGACAAACCACAGACTGTATCAAGTCTACAAAGGACTTTCCTGCTTAATTTGACCTCTTCTAAGAGACACTTGGACACAACTGTCCATGCACATAGAGTAATTGCTTTAATCCTGGTTGGGATGAAAAACCTTTCAGTAGTTGTTCTCCTCCTTGCATGTGGCTGATAGGGAGTAATATCATAAGTTTCAAATTGATGTAGTGGGTATAGTTCGTTAAGGTTTGTCGTTTCATGGCAGAGAACAGTATCTAGATAAACAGAGTGAGGAAGGTAGGTAGAAATTGTCCCACCCATTTGAAGCGTCTTGCATTTTCCCAGATTTAGCACTGTACAGACCGATCATGTGGGCAGGGGATGCGATTACACGGCCGTAGTGGAGGAGAGAAGTTAGGAGACCTGATGCAAGTTTTCTGCAGAGAAACAATATTTCTGTGCTCTGCCCTGAAGAGGCTTTCACACTGTGCCAACAGAAACCACAGGCCCATCATGGAACTCTTGGGCTACCTATGACCCATAATATTACAAGGACTGTTTTAGCTCACACTGTTATTATTGGAGGAGGAAGGAGCACAAATGGAGGTGCTGTTAGTAGCTAGCACACTTTAACTGTTTTGGATGTGTTTCACCTGTAAACCTACTCTGAGCATAGCCTATACTGACCCATCACGGTAATCAAGCTGATATCTTTGGCATGTAAAGGAGGAACATTCTTCATGTAGACAGCAGGGCTGACTCTGCACTAGCAGCAAGGCTATAACAGAATTGGGCTTTTGTAGACTAAGGATGGTGTTTTGTGGCCTCCTAGAATACCATAGGTGTAATATTTTCAAAAGGTCATTTCCCAGTTTTAAAGAAGCAGAGTTTTGTTGACTTCTTTAATCACATCAGAGGTGCCTCATTTCTAGGGCAGGAACTTTTCCTCATGCCCTTGCAAACAAAATAAACAGACATCAGTTTTCCATCCTGCCCTGACATTTGGAAGATGTCATCTCTGCCAATACTGCACTCTCTGGCCCTGGAGAGACTTACCAGTTCAGTCCTGACTCTAAGGGAACTGAGCCACCTACTGAATCACCATCACACTTCCTGCAGGCTAACACCTGTATTTTGCTTGGAGGTCACCCCATCCAAGAGCTAACCAGGTCTGACCCTGTTTAACTTAGGAGATCCAAGCAGCAGAATTGTCCAGACCTCCAAAATTAAATATGAAACATACCACAAAGCCTCGGAGGAGTCTGAGAATAAGGAACTGCCGCCAGGGAACACAGTCCCAGCTCAGAACTGCGGCTTGCAAGGTACAAGCGCAGTATGCTGCAGCACGAATTCTCCATTCCAGGTTTTAAGTGATTTCAGTGACAGGACCTTGCTAGGTTAAGGATGAGAACAGACAAGGGGGAGCAGCAGAGACTGTAACTTACAAAATGACTCATTCGTACCTGCTCTATATATGAGCCTTCTGCTTCCACCAAGCCAGGTGACATTTAACCATGAAAATATTTAACCTGCATTTTACAAGGATGTACATCATTGACCACGATAAAATACAGGGGTGTGGGAGAGTCAGGATGCAGCTTTTTCAGTGCAACTCCATATAAAGAGAAAAAAAGGCAATAAAAAGGAGGTCTTGACATAAGGAAAACATCCCAATGAAATCCTGCCTTTTAATCTCGGTCACAATCTCTCTTTTCATCATCTTCCCTGCTTTTTAATCCTCTGCTGCACTAAGTTTTTTATACTTATTCACTTTATCAACTTCACCTGTCTCAAAAGTCAATAAAAGAAGAGGCCACAGTTTTAAAATACAGGCAAATGAACAGAAGGCACCAAACTTCTCAACTTCTCCAGAGGTGCTGACTACTCACAACTGTCAGTAACTTCAAAGCAATCTATGGGTGATCAGTGCCTTTAAAAATCACTTAAGTGCTTGAAGAGGAACATAACTCAAAAACACAGAGGATAATACTTTCCAAAGCTTCTGATTGAAGAGTCGGTATTTTACTTTCAGAACTGATTTAGGCACTTGGGAACTCAAGAACTACTTAAAAAAAAATGAAGTGTGTTCTGAAACGCATAATTATTTTTGTGAATGGTATACAGATACCTTTTCTGATAACATACTTACGCAGAAGTCTTACGTCCGCCTCAGAGAGGGAGGCAACATTGTGGATTCAATGTACCTAAACGCTAGTCCAAGATTGATCACACACTCATCTACAGAAGCTCCACCAACACTCTGGTGGAAACGTAACTTCCCACATTTATTGCCTTAGGAAAACTCCATTCAAGAATGACCTAAACTTTTTGCCATTGAACAACCTGAAGAAAGACTCTCCTGCATTTTACTAATGCCCCTGCTAGGTGGAAGGCCCTCATGGAAGAATACTTTTTTCAGACTTTCTCCTGTTACCATTTTTTTCCTGACATCTGTTCATCACTAAGCCAGCAATAGATTCAGTGTCCCACCATGATGTATGTGAGTTTCCAAAGCACTTTGAGAAGAAGGAAGAGTGCTAAGTGTACAGAGAGATGGGCAAAGCCAGTCATGTCATAGCTTAAGCCAACTTGTTGATAAAGGAGGTTTAAAGCTGTCATTGGTGAAATGGAGAAGAGGGCCACTAGCATAAACTCACACCGGTGACAGCTATAGATCAGGGAAAAAACATCTCAACATATGGCAGTATTTTACTGCAGCGCTGTTGGCCTGAAATTCTGTTAATATTTATCTAATGTGCTGATCTTTAACATTTGGACTGCTGCTGGTAGCAAATAGTCAAAACTAGCCTGAGGCCTTCACAAGTGTGTTGACTGGCCAGAGTCAGACTAAAGCTTAGCAAGCCCTCCTACCAATAGCATCTGGAGCTAAAGGGGTCAATCAACTTACACCTCCTTGGTTTGAGATATCTGGATTCTTTAGCACCTACTAAAGGCGGTGGGGAGGCCAGGATGCTATAGATGTGGTTTGCATATATTCTACATATACATTATGAATTTGGTCAGTGTCTTTGACAGACAGAACAGCTTGATCGTGCCTCTGGAATAGAAGCTTTTAGGTCACTGCTTTTCAAGCTCCCAAGAAGTACTCTGCCACCACTATTGCTACCCATCATTGCACACTGAGCTGAAACAGTTAACCATGAGCTTAGTGGCGTTAATATATTTGAAACATACTGGTTTCAAGCCTTGCTCCTCCTTGGCAAGACACATTTTTAATAGAAGGTACACATTATTTTCTCTTTCAGTGTCTCTAAAGAGGAGGAAGGTTCTCTTCTCTCTTGAGACAGTTTCACAATAGCCTAGCTCCTGTGACCCTAGTGAAGCTATCCTCATACTGTCTCTAGAAGGAAAGAGGATACAGAGCCACTAGGAACTTAGGAAAGACTACTGTATTAGATCTGCAGCACTAGTCTGCTGTGTGATGGCCAGAAGACTGACCTCTTTTGAGCTGTTTTTTTCATGAGTCTTTGAGTAGACTGAATCTGGAAATGATGACAGCGGACAGTGCTGGCATACCAGACTATAAAACTGGTTGGAATCTTAGATACCGTGATATACCTAGAGAGAAACTATTCCAGCAATTGCAATTGATTTTTCAAGGTAAACTTCTCATTGCTGTGCCCATGTTAAGCTATGGATTACTTTTTTAGAATCTCTTTTGTTTGATTGAGATCAAGCTCTTTCTTCGGAATAGCACTTCAGTTTTCCTTCCTTAATTTAGATAAGGTTTGAATCACCTATTTTACTGCATTCATTTTTCTTCGGTTTTATTTTGCGTGCAGAACTTTTGGCTTTCTGTTCTGTAACACCATACACCACTCCTAATACAATCCTAGCAACCTACCTGGTTACATCCAAAAAAGTTTTTTCTCAGTTGGCCTCCTGGCCTGAAGTGCTGCTTTGATGTCTCTCACTGCAAGAAGCCTTCCCCTCTTCCGCTATTCATCATAGCAATTTCACATGCTCTCTTCAGCTGTTCTCTCCATGGGCTGGTGAAGCTGGTACGGTTATTATCCTCTTTATCCTGTACAAAGTAAAAAAAAAACAAAAAAAGATTATTTATGGATAACACTGGAGACCACCCATATAGCAAGAAAAATTGAGAAAAACCAGTTGTTTTCATGCTCAGGGCAGTTATAAGCATACATAGCTTGGATTAGACAGTTCTTCCCATTTGACTTCTGTTCCTCAGTAAATATTTGTAACTTTGCTGATAAAGCAATGCTGGATTTTTCAGCTGGGGACAATTAGCTGTGGGACTGGAATATGGGATCTCATTCTATAACAAGGTTTCTTGAATAGTCAGTTGTTCCATTCTCTATCTTGGTCATGAAAAATCTGCTCAGGAATCAAATGGCAGAACAAAGTCTCTAAATACAGCTGCTTTGGCTGTATTACTGATTGCCTGTGAGGCCCGTGGCAATAGGTGATAAGGGCTCAAAGGCATTAAAACATTTTTTTACTGTAACCTTAATGCAGGCAATTCATGAATAGAAAATGGCAACATTGCAATGTTTTTTTTTTAAATATTATATGATTTCTATTAAATGCACATTATCTACGTTTCAGTCTTGTTTTACTCATGAGCAAAGCACATTACTTGTTTGTGCCTGCCTTTTCTATATATACTAGAATCTTCTGAGGACAGTCACTGCATACTGGGATAGTTAAGTGTTATGACCATGTCAACAAGCACAACCAATAATAACCTGAAAGAGGGAGTAGTGTAAGTACGTGCCCATGGTGGGCCAGCCTGAGGCTTTGAAGTACACAGAGTTGAGACGTAGCTCAAGACAGCCCTCATGCCAGGATAAATGTGACCAGCAATAGGGCAATTTGGTGCAGAGCTGCTGACTGATCTGAATGGTGCCAGCTGGGTAAAGATGCTTACTCTGAGGTCAGCATCACTGGCTTGCCTCTGACCCAGCTTTTTAGCTCAACCCATTTTGCAATGGGACACCCAAAGAATTGTCACCATCTGTCACCTGTAAATTACTTTCCAAATACCTGCACGTGCCTTCAGTGCACATAATCTGCATCCTACAACTAAGCTACAGGAAGGTTTGATTCTTGGCTCAGAGGTCATGACTGTTGGCTACTTCTAAGTTCACTAGTTTGCAGTCACTAGTTTCTTCCTAACAGAAAAAAAATTCCCTAAGAAGAAAGAGACCTAGGAAGGTAAGGATGACTTCCCTTTCTGAACTAAGAACAACCCTAACACATCCCTTTTGCCCATAGATCTCAAAGTGCTTTACAAAGGCAACAAATGTCATTGACACCACTTTACAGCTAGGGAAACAGGAGCACAAAGGGGAAAGTAGTAGTCTGAGAACCCTTCAATAGACCAACAGCAAAGGAAGGAATACAAACAGTAATGTGCTGACTAGGAAAGCTGCCCCACGTACATGCTGCCTATAGTTGTCACATTTCTAATGCCAATAAAATCTTTGTTTAGCATTCTTTGTCTTTCTGCTGAGGACAAACTCATGCAAGAATTGTTTAGACCTCTCTGACCACCTTATCTGTTCTTCCCCTCCCTTCTTAGCACACACATTCCCAGTGAGTCTTCATCTGACAGTGAAAATCCCTTTGCAATGGACTTAAGGGTTATATTACAAAGTTTCTTTTTCCAGGCCTCTTTCTTATGGTATTGGCTCTGGTATTTAAGAGATAAATTTTATGTTTTGTGCAAAGCAGGAAGATTAGGCACGTGGGAGGTTCAGTGTGTTCAATAGATAGTTGAGACAACATCTTCAATATAAAGATTATTTCAAAATTGCACTCAGTGCAAGTTACAGTTGAATGCACTATTCAAATGCAGCCTTGGCTTTTCTGCAATTTCCTGCCCAGAAGAGCAGCTCTCTAACTGTTTTGAAATGAAAAGACATAAACGTTGGAAGGATGCAAGCGGTCAATTGACCTCATCAGTGTTCAGTGCTGGTGCTAGTCAGGAATTTTCCAACAAGACTTTTTTTTTTTTCGGGAACAGAAAATGCTGATCTCTCAGAACTGAAACTTTCTGTGGGAAACACATCAGTTTCAACAAAATGCTTGCCGGGAAGAATCTTTCAGCCCAACTTGAGACCGATGGACAAAACTTGATGGGGAAGGATCCCAGCATAGCCAGCAGCCCAGTGGTTAGCACATTCCCTGGTGATGTGGATTTATACCATGTGATAGAGGAAAGATTGAGTTGGCTCCAAATAAGCAAAGCAAGGATTTGACATAGTCTTCTCACAGTCATTGCAAATACCCCAACCTCTGGGTCATCGTCTCTCCTCCACCCCAAGGAATGGGATTTTTGTGAAGTCAGAACAAATCCAAAAGGAACAATTGTGCTTAACAGATTGATCCTAGTCAAGGAGGTGTTGCAGACCATAAACATGAATGCTGGTCTCCTACATCGTATAGGAATACCTTCAGAACCAGGCTTTGGCATACTGTGAGCTGAACCTCTATTCTGCTCACTTGCTCTCTCTTTAACAAGAGGTCTTATTTTTATTTTGATGAGACAAAAATTCTAAACCATCCACATTTTTCCTAAAACAGATGTTTTGCTTTCTAGCCAGCTTTACTCAGCATTTTGTAGAAAGGAGCCCTTGGTCTGATACCAGATGTTTAACATCTGCCCAACTTAAGGTTTTCCATTGCAACCATTTCTAAAAAAGTGACCAATATATGCATAATGAGAAGTATTTTCTATTCCCTCAATAGGCTGTGAATCAGACCCCAAATTCTTTGACAGTTCCCAAAGTGTGTTGCTGAGTTTGTTTGTTTAATAGAAAATAAAATATGTGTTCTTTATAATAAATCATCATTTGGAGAAGCATGGCAGAAGACCACATTGGAAAGGTCAGTGGTCTGCTGTTTTGCCTTCTGTACATTGCTGTTTCTTAAAGTCTTATTTTTCTGTTCCTAGTCTCAGAGAGAAGCTGGCGGGAATTGTGCAAGATCCTTGCATAGCTAGAATCAGATGATCTCTTTGCTACAGCTCTGTTGCTACAGCTCTGTAGCTACTGGAGAACTGGTTTCCACTCCCTTCAGCTACTGACTGTTCCTCACTATGGTCTTAATTATTGTGAAATAATGTGGGATGTATCAGGTGAGTGAAAATAAGGGATCTGTCATCAATGTATTTACCTTTTCTATTTTAGAATAGAATAGACGATTTCAGTTGGAACTACAATGATCATCTAGTCCAACTGTCTGACCAATTCAGGGCTGACCAAAAGTTAAAACATGTTAAGGGCATTGTCCAAATGCCTCTTAAACACTGACAGACTTGGGGGCATTGATCACCCCTCTAGGAAGCCTGTTGCAGTGTTTGACCACCCTCTAGGTAAAGAAATACTTCCTAATGTCTGGTCTAAACCTCCCCTGCTGCAGCTTTGAACCATTCCCACGAGTCCTATCACTGGATACCAGGAAGAAAGGTTTCGAATCACCAACACCCCATTTTTGATAGTGTCAAATTTTCCCCAACACAGATAGTAAATAATTTCAGAAAGAAGTGAAAGAAGGGAGAAAAAGGAGGAAGGCATAATCTGCAAATGTGCTAAAGAATACTGTGACCTCCTAGTATTGAGGGAGGCAGTGACAGATTTTCTCAGAGGGCCAGAACAGTACCTATGATGTAGAGAAGGATTGTGAAATACAGACTTTTGTATCCTTGTGTTTGGCTGAGGCCAATAATTAGAATTCTCTTTCCGAAACTGCTCAGGCACATAGGAGGAGTGTCAGTATCACTACTGACAATTGTTTCTGTAACCTGTCCAACAGTTTTCATTTGGAAAGAAGCTCTTTTCTAAGCCATATCAGTATAAACTAATGCTTTACTCAAAGCTAATTCTTCTTCTAAATTAGGATCTGCATTTACATATAAGTAACTGGTAGCTGGATGACAGTCTAGGGAATATTAGCTGAAAGGTGCTGAAGAATAATAGTATTATTCTATCATTACTACAAGAAGAAAAGGAAACTGTACATCACATGAAAGGCTGACCAGCTGCTAGTATTATATAATTGATGGGTACATTGCTGATTCAATAAATGCTAAGAATACAGAAATTTATCTACAAAGTCAGATACTCTTGTGTCCATGTTAAGAATTTACTAAAATGTATGGCACAAACATACCACATATTTCTTGGTTATTTCTCTTTGCATGCTGGCTTATTTCATATCTTTTTCCCCCATAATATTTTTTAAAGGCAGTGAAGAGGAGAGGGTGGAGGGGAAGTGTTCTAGGAAACAAGTACCTCATCTTACCAACATAACTAGGGGAAAAAAAAAAAATGATTTCCAGACTTGACAAGAGCTAAGCTACGCACAGCACCTGCTGAATCTGAGTAAGATTTAAACCTTGAATACAGACAGCAGGCACATCACAGCCTAGCTTCACAAATAGAATGGCTGCAGCTGAAGGGGAAACTTGAGCACTAATGATCAGTTAAGTACTCAATTGCTTCTGTCAGTAAGTTTACAACATACCACAGGGAAGACACACAAAAAAACTCCTCAGACAAATTCTGAGTGCATTAACAAAGGAAGAAAACAAATCTTATTAAAAAAAGTCAACATTTGTTAAATAAAACAAAACATGGTGCTGAGACTACAACTCAATTCAAAGTGAAGCTAGGCAATTTTACAGGTAACTGGAAGAAGTATTGGGAGAGAGAAAACTCATGTTTCAGACAGATATCTGGTGATTAGAAATTAGAACTGGATATTTACTGAGATAAGATTACCTAACCCTGGACTATATTTAATTTCTTGCCTCTTCCTTTGCAGAATTTAGTTCTGGTTGCTGGGGGTATAAAATACTAAACTATTGCATCTTCATTTGGAAAACAGAGACATGAGGAAAAAGACAATCACGTCTGTTAGTGCAGGTGGGCATGTGCATATATCTGTACATGGATATGAATACATATTTGGCAAATACTGAATGTAGATGGAAGCTTTGGGATGCCAAGGATGGAAGCAGGGGCCTGATAGCTCTTTAACAAGTAAAGCCTCTATATAACAGATATACTTAAGATGTAAATAAAAATAAGATAACGCATAGTAATCTACCTGTGCTCTCTAAACTCTGTTTCTAGTTTCTCTGCATGAGAAGCACAATTTCCAAGAGTTCAGCTCCCATTTAAATAGCAAAATAGACATCCTGGTTTTCCAGAGATTATGAAAAATCCTATCACCGCTCTATATCCTGGAGTCTATCAGCATAGTTGTCTGTATTTCATTTGGAGCAGCAGAGCTACATCAATTTGCACTAGGCAGGGAGCTTCTGTTTCCAAACAGACCATGAGGAGAGTTATGACCTGCAAATCAGGCCAGGATATCCTTGGCTCTGTTTCAGGATGCAAATACTGCTTTTTCTCCTAGAAATATTAAAATTGAATGATCTAGTGAGGAGGCCTTTTCTACCTACTTTGGTTATGGGTCTTTTGAGAGATTGTTTTGACTATCAGGTAGCTTTTAGTGGTTATCAGTGACCACAAGATCAATTTACACTCTCAGAAAATAAATACAATTCTTGCTTACAATAAAAAGCAAATGTGCAAGTAGAGAGAAAAAGAAGAGAGAACAGGATTAATAAATTACAATTGTTAGCAAGCACTAAGATATATTGAAAATGGCAAATTCTCTGGAGTATAGCTGAGCTTCTTTTATTCAGGTCAATGACTCCTTTTGTGATTCCCTTCTCTAAAAAAGAGCATTTTTTAATGATTTATGTATAATAATTTCCACATCAGCATATCTTATTTTTCACTATTTGTTTGTTAAACATGCAGCAAGAATCTCACACTGAAGCTCTTAGCCTTGAAAATACAACTGGGACAAAGGCATAAAAATATAAAATAGAAATATTTATTACTAAAACTGATGTTTATGACTTGAGATGTAGGTAAGGAAAAAAAGTACACCATTTTAGCTTGCTGAGTTAAGGCTTTAATGGTGTGAGTTTCAGACAGATACATGAGGGCTGTTTATTAAGCAAAAAAAAGAAAATCATCCATTCACAGACCACCAGAGCAGGAAACTGCAGTAAGCATTACAAAGGCAGCTTTTCATTGGTCTGTGCAAGTGCTGTCTCTTCGCAGCCTGTAGGAGTCAGAACCGGACAAAAAAAAAAAAAAAATTATTAAGATGACTTGAGTCAGTTCAAACCAATTTGCAAATTCTTGAATTCAGGGTGGGTCTTTCAGGACTGAACTTCATCATGGAAGATTTTCAGCCAACTCTTTGCCTATACAAAACCTTGATACTTCAAAGTACTCACCCACCTCTGCGCCCCAAGTGCCTGTTTCAAGTTCAGGAACTGGCATGCTGATTTCTTAAAAAAAAATTCAGGTGTCCACTTCTTTGACGTCTGATACCTTACAAAGACTTGTCATCCAGTCAAAGAGAAGGACAGAGCCCTGTGACAAAAAGGATGTGATTTCCAACAGCAAATCTGAAGACTGAAATATTATCTGAGGTAAAGACTGAGCATATCCTTTCTTTGTCTTAAATCACAGCAGACCTCACATAGGAACACCTCTTACCAGGCCAGAAAACTCAAAGGAGGTCTCAGATGACCCCCAGTATGCATGTCACATTGGATTATCCTACCAGTAAACCCATATCTGGACTAATTCTCATTTCCACCCTGAAGACTTGAGAAAAGCAGAAGGGACACATGGGAATTCTACACTGGGCAAAATTGCACCTCATATGAATAGTGGCAGCATTTTGGAGGTTGTAATTTGTTATAGAAAATATTCAGATAATTTTGATTATTTGATTGACAAGTGAAAATCCCAACAGATTGCAATTTCAGTATGAATTATCTTTTTTACCTGTTCATACTGTACCTGTCCCCTAGTGATGTAGAGGATTGAATTGTCTTTGCTGTCAGTACAGAAACTTTCACCAACATAAAATACGTTTTCAAAATCCTCGGGAGGTGGACAGACCACACACACAAGGGGAAGGGATTGGGGGGAAATCAGTAGACAAAATGGCAAATTTCCAGTATGTTTCAGCTAACAGATCTGTCCCACCCTGCCAATCTCTGGCCAAGAATTTAAAGGCAACCAAGCCTTCTTACTAGAGCTGTATTCTCAAAATTGACTGGGTACTTAGTAGGCACTGACGTCCATAAATATTTCACAAGGAAAAGAATGCATTTCCCAGGCATTGACTAACTACATATATTATTTATATGAAACCATAACTTAAGTTGAAAAACAGTAAATGCTTCAACAACAGACCTATTCACAACCTACTCCATTACTAAGTAAAATGGGCTCTGGCTATTCCTCAAGATCTCATAACTATGCAGAAATTCAATGAGACCTGCGTATAAACATAACCTACAAAGGTGGAATATGAGATTGTAGTCACTTCACCAACACTAGTTAACTTGAAATTACATGGACAAGGGATTATAAGACACTGACATTCATTTACATTTTATATTTGTGTTATACTTTACGCTCCTGTTTGAGATCAGATCTCCCGCTCTAAATAAAGGGCAGAAAACGCACAACAAGGAAGTAGTGTTATCTCTCATTTCATACACAAAGGGTTAGAGCTCAGGGAGATAAAGGACTACATTTTCTACTGCCATGCCCCCAGCATAGCTCACCAATAGCCTTTTCCAGAGGAAAAAATTGGCACAAAAAAGATGAAGGGCAGGAAAACCAGAGATTGTGCATTCCAGGTTCATGCCAAGAGACTCCTAAAGAGCTGGGAGCTGAATTGAGACTTTCCACTTCCCAAACAACTTTTCCACAAAACTCCCCTTTCTTGGTAAATGATCTTCAAACAGGTTTTTAAATGACTGCCTTGTCATTCAATCTGTTCAACACTGTAAAGGAGGCATCTCAGAGGAGGTGTAACAAACCAATGCTCTTTTGCCTGAAGCACTCATAACATGAATGGAAGTTAATTCTGCTGGTGGAAAAGGGTTAAGTGAGTTTTTCTAGCTCATAACCACAGCTAGCGAGAAGGGAAAAGCTTTTGGAGGGGAGAAAGTGGATCTGAGATGTAGGCAGTACCACCACCATTTATGTGTTTACCACTCAGCTGGCAGCTAATGGCCCATGCATAAACTCAGGATGAAAGTGAGTAAAATAAATTGCATTCTTTAAAAGAACCATCTCTTCTTTCAGTGGCACAGAAAAACCGTCTGAAATGCACCCCGGAAATCTATTTTGAGTTTGTTTTTTGGCAAGACACAGAAAGTGCCAAGATAAAGTCAGTCAATTCAGTATTGTGAAGGGAAAAAAAAAAAGCAATGAAAACAGTGGAAGCTCTGGAGACAAAACTCACCTCAGTGCAGACAGCAAGAAGGATATTTATGCACTATTTATACCACTCCAAGTGCGAATTTTGCCTTGCATCGATTATAATGCACGTTTCAAAGATCTTTCTGCAGCTCTGGCATAATACTAACATAGCAACAATGAAAGGCTGAGGAACCAGGGCTACTGGCAGCCACTTTGGGCAAGATGAAATGACACGTTCCTCTCCCTTGACACTCTGAGACATTACACACATCCTGACAGGCAAACACCCAGAGCAGGCTGAAAGTTGCAATGACAGAGGCTGTGTTAGTAAGGGAGCATTTCCCAAGTGCCTCCTTGTTCTTCCTAGCTCTTCCTCCATTCCCTTCACTTCACTGAGTTGAAGTGAGAGGCTTTGGGTGCTACTTGGTTTTACAGTGATGTGATGGGGGCCAGGCCATCAGTCACTGTTAGAGGAAGGAGATGCATTAGCGGGATGTTATGAGGCAAACCTGACTGTTGTTCTGCCTCCCCTGCCAGCACTGCTCTCTTTGTGAAGGAACAAGGAAGAAGGGTGTCTCTGAAATCACTCTGGAGCTCCCACTGACTCTGCAAAGCATGGCAGGAGGGAGGGCTGACCCAGCCCTGTTACCCTGCTTTCTCCTTCACTGACAGAGAAGAGCACAGATTCGCATCCCACCTGAAACACACAGCTCTCGGTAGCGAAGCCCACTCACTTACTACAGTATTACTGGTTTATATGGCAGGTGTGAACTAATTCAGTTCATTTGGATCCAAGAGCTCTCAGCAACAGACAGAAACATAAATAACCTTGGAAAAGGGGGTGTTGACAAGCAGGGACTTGTGGAAACTGACTGGAAGGATCAGGAACCTGCACACTCAGCTTCCTCCACTCCCTCAGCAGCCACAAAGCATCTCCACTATCAGAGCCTCCAATGCTCTTTGCGCTTCATTTTCTCTGGAAAAGGCATTTCAGGGAAGTTCTGCTTCGGCAGAAATAGGCAACTAGCCCTTGATACCCGGTCCTTTGAAGGCTTCTGACAAAGAGGATTTCTGGTAGCATCTACCATGAGGATATGCCCGTCCCTGTGTTTCCATCTCATCACTAAAGCCAGACTCCACAGACTCCATTACAGTTGTTTCTTTGCCCCAGAACCACTCTGCCACAGCAAACTGATCCCACCAGTTGGAAATGCAACTGGTCAGCAGGAGGCAGTGAGCAACCTAATTCCTTCAAAGCATTATTCAGCCATGTGATCCCAGGCAGTTCCTTCAAAGATCAGAATGTATCCCCAGTTTGGCATCATCAAACTCCAGCATCAAACACACCTCCAGGTAGCTATTTTGTCTGATTTCTACAGAAATAATATTTCAGTGACCATCTTATAGAACTGACTTAGACCACTGAGAAGTTCACATGAATGTCCTATGTGCACGATATCTGTATCCACTTACAACCACTGGCAACCACAAGTCATCTGGATGCCTTGTGCTCATCCTCAGACCAGAAAAGCTAATTTCACACCGAGTGTAAAAGAAGAGAGTAGGACCATGCCCAATCCAACTCCCCTCTACACCAGTCTCAAGCAGATATGTATTTGTATAGGCTGCTTATGAAGGCCTGGAAAAGGAAACCCTGACACAGCAGTGTGAAATCACACGCCGCTCTGTCACTTGAAGGGCTTACGTTATAAAACCTTCATTGCTCCAATCCGCGAAGCAAAATGACAAATGACTCCAGTCAAAAGCTTACAGTCAGGACCTAAATCTTCCACCACCCCCTTTCTGCGTGAATTAATTTTAGGTGTTCTGTGAGATAAATTGAATTTTGCATTCTTCCAACTGCAAAAATAGATTGTTCTACTTATTAAAATAAATATATGAAGAAAAAAATTGAAAAGATAAAAGAGAAAGGCAATACTAGTAGTGTAGTCAGAAGTCAAAGAGTCATGCCAAAGAATTACAGTGGTACTAAGACAATTGTGCTATATTTTTGCAGGGGCACAAAGGAGGGAAAAAAAAAAAAGAAACAAAAAACTCACACTTTTTCAGAGAGAGTCTTTTTGAAAGCAGTTTAAGGTTAAAATAAAAGCAGATGTCATAACTTAACCTGCACTGCACCACCTGACTGATTTCAGTGAGAGCAAGAATGGGCCAAAAATCTTTAATCTTCTGGTTATACCTCCAGTGCATTTGCATATATACCTCCAGATGCAGTGCATTTTCTGATCAGTATGGGGGTTTTATGCCTGAATTACAGATTTTGCCCATCATGGTTATCTTCTTCAAACAGCCTTCCTATTCTCTCTTCCAGTAGGCACCATACATCATTTTTCTCTAACTAACCAAGTTCAGTCCTACACAGAAGACACCTCAAAAATCTTAATTGTCCAGGAGGCTGCAGTTGGAATTCCCAGAACACAGGCTGCAAGGTTCTCCTGAAAGCTGTCTTGGTTCCTCAGTCACTGTTTCTCTCCTTTCTTGTTGCATTACTGCATATCTCTTCATACTGGTCAACATATATCTACCTTCTAACAGCATTTCAGCAAGGAGAAGTCCTATGCTCCTCAGGCAGTAAAAAGGCAAAAAATACCAGATACCAAATCTTCAGAGACTAAAATTAAAGAGATTGATACCTACATGTTTGTATATCTGGGCCCCTGAGACTATTAAGCAGCAATTACCCCTTAAAAGGCTTGAGTATTCCAATGTCTCAGTCACTCACTAGATTAGGACCTCTCAGGTCAGCCATTGTGACCTTTTTAGTAGAATATTTTATTTTCTGACAATTGCAGATCAAGCTCAACTGGAACTGTTTACCAGACTGGGAGAAGAAACACTTGTAGAGATGAAGACATTTTAAAATAAAGAATCTGAATTTTTTTAAAGTGAAAAAATTTTGAAAATTAATATTTCATTTCAGCTCAAATAAAATATTTCATTTTACTTAAAACAAAGTTTTTACTAATTTTTTTTATTCATCCAGCAAACCAAAAAATTATTGTCAATTATTTCCATAGTGCTTCTTAGATTTGGGCTCTGAATAGATTTCAGTACAGAAGAAAAACAATCAAGTGCTGTGTTGCTAACTCTGACCAATTAATTCTGAGTTCTGCAATAGTGGATTTTTTTTTAAAGCCCCAGCTTCTTGAATCATGTGATTATATGAAAATCTCGTCTTTCTTTCCCACAGAAAGTAGAGGTCTGATAATTTGGGTTGCAAACAAAAGCTCGCATGGTGGAGCACTAAAGGCTTAAATGCCCCAGACAAGCAAAACATGTATTTTTCCATCTTACCGATTTTAAAGTCAATCTCATATTATGGGATGGATATTATTTGTGATTTTTGAACTCTTAGGGTAGGGAATATTGCAAATGTTTTTCCAGGAGCTATCGAGAAAAAGATGCTTCAGGATACCTCCATCCCTAGGGCTTTTAACCCTTCCCTGTTCTTGGCCCCCTCCCCCACTGGTTTTGGGGAAGGAAACCATCAGCCAGCTAACTCTAAACCTATACAAACAGTAAGAGTTAATTTGTTGCAATGTATCTGAGTGTAGTAACTGATTACATTTTTCCCCAAAGGAAACTTCAGTTAATTTGGTTAGTGACTCATATGCCAGGCTGCCAATTACAACACAGATGATTACACACATAAATTCACATCGGAGTGGCTCAACGATCACAGGGAGGAAAAAAAAAAGAAAAAGAAAAAGAAAAAAGAAAAGAAGCAGAAAGAAAAGAAGGCTCCTCTTTACCTTCCTGGGGTTGGGGGTGGTTAAGCACCCCACCCTGCATGGTGCTGGGTGCCCACCAATGCCATGGGAAACCGAGTGCCAAAACCTACGAGACTGGGACATGACATCTCCGAAATGGCAGTGTCTTCTAGCTTTTCATTTGGGATTTTCATTGCAGAAATGTGTTGCACACTCTCTAAAAGATTGTTTTGCCAGTATCGTTAAAGTAATCCATATACAAAGAGAGCAGGAAGGAGGTTAAATGAGCAGTACATCAGTAAACCATTTAAAGATAACCTGTGCATACCAATAAAAAAAAAAAATCCAATTAAAGTAACTTATTACAAACCTAGTCTCATTTCTGAAGCGCTTTATATTCCTAAGGAAGAGTGAGAGAGAGGGAGGAAAGAAACAGGACAAGGAGTCAGAGTCTGATACTATAACATGAGGAAAGCCCAAGTTAGGCATTAGAAAAAAATTCCTACACGCCTCATCAATTGGCCAATGAAATCAATATCAAGGGGAGTTGGCCAGGCTCCTGAATATATATATTCAGTGAAAATTAGACTTTGCACTTAAAAGCAATAGCAAGCTCTGACATTTGGTGGAGAGCGTAGGAGGAAGAAGGTGTTCTTTTATCTTAAATGAAAGATACTTCCCTGGCCTAAAATGTGTTTCTAACTAGACATTTCTCTAGATAAACAGCTGCATACATTTCCTTCATTTAGGGTCAACAGGCTAGCTATAGTATAATTCATGCAGTTCCTTGCTGGAGAGGTCAAAATCCTTTACAAACCGTAATTAAGCTTCGTGGCACCAGGGTACTATTACACCAGTTTCACAAGGGAATAAATAAAAGGATGTAGCGGCTAAGTGATTTGCCCAAGGTCATTAAGCAAGTCAGTGGCAGAATCGAGTATTACACACAGACACCTGGTCTCCCATCCTCACCTCTCACCAGTAGGCAACTCCCCTACATTGGCCTTTATTAAATAACCATTACAAAATGTATTAATTTTATTTGGAACTATGTAAATTGACTCTTTCCTAAAGACAGCAATTGGCTGTTAAATAAATACCAAGTGATTATTACAATCATATTTGCTGAAGGGTGGATCATCAGTGTAATGTGCTGGGTTCAATAAAAAGGTTATTGCCTGTCAGATAAACATGATGAGCAGAGCCTGGACTGGTGCGGAGCACGTTCGACAGTCACTGACTTTGGTGGGAACTGCAGCTGCTCAGCGCCTTTCAGAATCTGAGTTCAAGTCTTTTTTGCACTATGTAGGGAGAAAACTGGCACTGCCAAAGCAGAGATAACTCCATTAGGAAGATAACCTTAGGTCAGATTCTGGCATCCTAAACTTGATTGTAAGGGTAGTTAAGTCTCACCAATTTCTGTAAAAACAACTCAGTGTGAGATGCTGTTCTTAACAAGTGTAAAGGTAGTAGAAATCATTCCTATAGTATGAAAGGGTAAGATGATTTTAGTGTTAGTGCTAAATTAAGTGCAGATACAGGAAGCTAAGGATCTTGCTTCTGTTTTTATTATAACTCAGCAGAACGGGAGAGCTGTAAGTACAGTTGAATGGTCAGATTATGTCTTTCAGAGAGATGGTCTGAACACAAAGGAAGCTATTTTAAGTTGCCAGTTTCTTTTATGTTTTTCCAAAGTGTGAGTTTATAAGAATAGTATTTGTTCTCTGCCAGACAATCATGAATGCATCAAAAAAATCTTTGTACCCTGCAGAACTGATTGTCATTTGCAGTTACACACTAAGGCAAGCACCCTGCTATAAACTATAGTCATTCATTTTTAGGCTGCTTCACTCTGCCAAAGTAGGGTGAAAGGACATTATTACAATAAACCCTCCATTCTGATGTAGTTTGTCAGTGTAAGCAGCACGTTTCACTGGAACAACAAATATTGTTCTTTGCAAAAGCTAAGAGCCAAACAGTCAATGCATGTAGTAACAGCTACTTACGTTAAACAAACAATTTTTTAAAAATCAGCTTTTCCAGCACTAACTCCGGGCAAAAGAGAGAGAAGAGCAGTGCCAAATTAAAGCACTAGGTGGCAAGCCTCTAACAAGAAGTAACTTCGGGGAGCAGAGCCTCAACCAAGGCTTTCAGCAATCACCTGACAGAATTTCGCGTTCTGGAAAAATGTTCTTGATTTAAACACCTAATGTTTCCCATTAAGAGCTAATGTCCTCCCTATATGCTGGCACAGAGCAATGGCTAAAGCATACAGGACAAGCTGTACTGCAGATACTGCTTGGAGAGAACAATTCTTACCATTCTTATCTGCAGACCTTACCAAGATGTTCTTTTCCTGTTAATGTTTCCTTAATATAGTTACTTTTTTTTCTTCCCCCACTCCCCCCACCCCCCCATTTAGTCTGTTTGGGGTTTTGCTACTGGAAACGGCTGAAGGTTGAGATATGAACTTTAGAAGATACAGGCTTTGCTTGATTCAGAGGGAGCCAGTTTGGGAAGTATGTGATGTGGCTTCTCTACCAACGGCAAGCCAAGCAGCACAGCCACGCACACACATTTGCACTTGCACAGGCCAATTAGAACGTTAATAATAATTAAGTGTCTTACTCCTAAGACGCTCCTACACAGGGGAATGCTAAAGTGCCAGTCAGCTCATTTCATTACATGCAGCCAGACACCTCTCAGACCTCGTGTATTTGCTAAGGGAGCCGAGCAGAGCGATTGCAGCTCCAGCCAATCTGATTTCAGATTATCCGCTCAACAAACAAATTAGAGCAGCCTATGAAAAGAAATGTGGCCGAGAAAAAAGTCCAGCTGTGGCAGCTGAGCTGTACCTTTTACCTCAAACTGAGCCACAGCAAATAAATACAGGGTGAAACCTATAAATTTCCAGTTTGCAGGGTTTTGTGGGAGTCTTTATCTAGCTTTGGTTCACACGCTTCAAAGCGGCTCCATTTCAGATTTGAGATAATCCCCTAATTAAACACAAACTCAGCCTTAAGCTGCATGTCATCTGATTTCTACCCCAAAAATCAGAACTGGACACAGACTTGCTAGAGTTGTTCAGCTCTGAGATTACATTTAACTGGACAGCAAGGGCTGGCCCTGAGGTCACCTTCCATCTGTTTGAACCACGTGAGTCACCCACCTTCCTCATCCTTCATGAATGCTGTAGTCTGGCTCACAGCTGACCACAATGTGCTGCTTATTCACAAATCAAGCCGTTTCAGATGCTAGTTTGTGAACAGCTATGTCCTTTGATGGGCAATGGGACAGAAGGCTAGCAAGAGGGAATGGTGGGTTTGCTGCTGGAAGAGTTCTTGTGTTCAAGGCTTGCCCATTTGGTAACATCCAGGAGGGGGCTGGGAAGAAAAGCTTGGATACAATTCTCATGAGCAGAACCTCTTGAAAGTTTTGGAGTTTCATTATCCCTGGCTTAAAAGGAATTAATTTAGTGTGTTTCTGATACCAGAAATGTTATGGCTACTTTTCCCCCAAACCTCTACTTTCAGAAAAAGAAAAAAAAGAAAAAAAAAATTGAGGCAAGAAGCAAAATCTACAGGAGTATGCAAACAGAGAGCCCTGTTTATTCAGAGCACACTCCAAATAAAGCAGATACAAAATAAGTTAAAGCAAGACTGAGTCATTCACAATTCCAATAAATTAAAAGAAAAAAATCCCATCATTTTTCACTCTATTTCACATCAGAGAACAATCACAACAGACTACTCACTTAATGCGATGATGACTTTACCCCTGCCCCCAAGGGGTTTCTCTGCCTCTCTTGCACAGCTCTGAAAATTCTCTCATTTACCCCTATTTTACGTCTCTCCCCACACCCAGTTTGCCCCGATTCAAACACTTTGAGTTCACACAACTGCCTGCTTGTAGTTTCTTTTTACTATCCTTTGATTTTTACCAGCTGCAAGAGAAAAAAATACGCAAAACCATGCATCTGATTAGATGTGCATGACACATAATGCTACACCTGAGTGTACATCTGAGTTTACCCGGATTCAGTTTTCCCAAAAGATCAGAAGTCTGAGCAAAATTAAGCCAGTCCAGCAACCTGAATCCAGTAGACAAAGAACAAATGAAGGTCCTTCTGGGTCCTATTTCCAGCTTCTCCACAGATAACCAGAGGGGATGCTGTTGGGTCAACTCACTGCTTGCATACCCAGCTTCAATTTTATCTTCAGCCCTTGGGGACTAAAAAGCTAAATGAGGAATCTAAACTTTATGTTGAGCTAGAGACCTTTTAAGCCACTATGGAGACAGAAAGTTTCGTTAAGCCATGTACAGGTACTAATGACTTCTGTTGCAGAAGATCAGTGAAAACGATCATAGAACTTGGGTTAGAAGGGACCTCGGAGATCCCTAGTTCAAACTGCAGCTCAAACCAAGACTAAGTTACAGTGGTACATATAGCACAAGACCTTGAAACAGAATTGAGCAGACGTGGGAAAACTTCTAGGTAAAGGTCTTTCCAGAGCTTTTTAGAAATTTTTATCCAAGCTTAGCAGTATATAAACAGAGTTTGCTCTAGAGCAGAGCAGCTGCTCTGTTACTTAATAAAAAGATTTTCTATATTGCATTGCTGGTGTGCTCTGAGCTTCTAAAAGCATTATAGAGGGTGGAATCAGAAGTATATTGTGGAAACAAAAAGGGAAATAGTTGCATTTGAGTTTAGCACAAAAACTCAATTATAATTTCACAGGAGAACTGAGGGAGAATGGAGTAAACTCCTACACTGAGCTTACTGCTTGTAGATTCTGCCACAGTGAGGCAGAGAACTGAGAACAACCTGGAGACTTAATGTGGGTATTCACTCCCACAGGGATGCTGCTGGCTGACTTAACTGGAACTATATTTGAAGCAGACTGTTTTATATCTTCTGCCCACTTTGTATGAGATCAAATTCCATCCACTCACTCATAAACAAGAACTTCTGTTTTCTCAAAAATTTAATTACAAATTTTAAACAGAAAATAGCAACTAAACATGCAAAAATAAGTTTGAATGACTCTAGATAATTTGCACTAGCATTACTCTGCACATACAAACTTTCAAACCATGGAAATAATGAAGTGTTCTTGATAGTCGTTTTCCTCTCAGCCGTACAACAACGAAAATACCTGTTTTATTGTTATTGCAAGGCATCAGTGAAACTGTATGAGAATATCTGAAAATGTAAGTAGTATTTAAAAAGTCAAATGGTCTGAGCTTTGTTATTCACATTCAGCTAATAACACTAACGTTAACTCTTGAAGGCATCACTGTCCCTAAATTACAGGAAAATGAGCTGGGCAATTAGCTGGAAGCAAAATAAGCATCCTATCTTCTGTAAAACACAGCATACTATTCTATAAATAAGTGTTTGATCAAATAATCATTTGATCTTGAGGGTTGTGTAACCAAAGTTTTCAATCACTTCTCCTTAGCTGCCAAGAGTTTCAGAATTACGGAAGCTATATCATTTTGTCAACCTTCAATGCACAGAAATGTTGAGGCATGTCCCCACAAGATGATTATCTGTCTGACTTGCAGTTGAAAGCTATTAGATGTTACTTTTTACATTAGCTGAGAATTGCCCAGTTGCAGTTTTTTAAGTTTGTTAAGGATGACAAAGATGAGCATGACAGACTTGCAGTGATTAAATGCTTCTTGAATTTATTTCACAATGTGCTAAATGTTTCTTATGATACAATCTTAAAATTAGAATGAACTGATCTTGTACCTACTGAAGTTTATGACATGATGAATTCTTTAGAGAGTAAATTACAATGAAACATTGATAGCAAATTACTTGGTTATAAATGTAGCTCATCCAAAAACACATCATGACAAAAACAATGCATTTTATTCAGTAGTATATGTCTGCTCTCATATCTGATTTCAGCAAATATGACTATTTTCACCTTATACGATCACTTTTACTGAGGGGGGGGAAAGCATGATTTACAGTCATTGTTGAAGAGCTAAAATTTTACAAAAAGCTGAATAGAGATATTTTGCTGAGAACCATTGTATGTATTCTACACTAAAAAATTAAGTGGAGTGTGCATGTACTTCACAAGTATTGAATTTGGACATGGTATATTTCTCTCTGTTCAGAGTCCTAGTTCTTTTAGTTTGTGGAATTAATTATGTCCATTTCTATCTCAAATGCAGAAGTGGAACAAAAATCACTTCCTTGGATAAACAGACTTGAACAGATTGCAGAAGACCACAAAATATTGATTATGTTAAGTTTGAACTTCAAATTAAGGCACAAATGAAGGTTAATTTCAGTTATTCATGTAAAATATTATGAATTGCTTTAAAAATGTATTGAAAAAGTATAAAAACTGGTCACAAGTACTATTTTCAGTAACAAATTGAAGTTCACAGGATTGAATTGTATATTCAAGGGTAGAAGATGTGAACATAAGGAGAAAAAATACAGGATTAGCTAAGGGAAATGACATTTCTTTAAATTGCCCCTTCAAAAAGGGCATTCTTCCCTTAATCACATAGTTATTTCCAAGATGGGTGATCATTCTGCTTTAGATGCAGAAGAGAGGCAGTGGTCAGACCAGCACTGTATTCTAGCTAATCTTAGCTGCAAAGCCTACTTTGGTTATTCTCAGTAATCAGCAGAGAGTGAAAAAGCAGGTACAACTGCCAGGTTAAAACTGGAGACAGGCAAGGACTGTTTAGTTCCGCCTCCATAACCACTGCTCTGTCCTGGGCAGATCACAGCTCAGCTGGAAGAGGGATTGTAACCATAAGCTTCCCATAGGCAATTCAGAGTGTTCCCACCAGCTGCTGTGTTTTCTCTGCCATAATCAGACCAAATCAGCATGCTTGCTATAGGCAGCTGGAAATGACCAGTACAAAAGGGTCAAGAGATCTGCCTTGTGTTCTGGCTTTATCACTGCATTATTTTTTCTTCCATCCAGGAGCTAAGGATGTTGTTGCTGTAATTACTATTAAATTTGCAGTATGATTGGTCTGGAGCCCTTATATACACACACCACTTCATGACACTGTGCTGAATTCTGAGTTCACAGAGCCAGAGAAACTGACCTAGTTGTGTTCACACTTCCTCTAGAGATGTGGTATAAATTGAAGCCAGGGCAACTGAGTCTCTCTCTGCAGTAAAACAAGAGAAAATGCCAGTGTGAAGACAGTTTGGACAAGCTGGGATTTGGGCCTTAACTGTCTCCTGAAGTTTAGAGCTGACAAGATAGACATCACTAAGGGAATTCAGCCATTTAACAGGCTCCAGTACCTTGAAACAGCTCTCTGAGTGGCATTATGTCCCCACAATGTCACAAGGGGCTCTCCAGCTGTGGCAGTCTCTCATTAACATGGTGTGACCCATAGAACTTTCCTGCTTACATCTGTGGGCTTGACCACTTTGAAATAAACCCATGAGAAGTTTCTGTCTTTAGCAGCAAGGTGGACCAAGGCTTTTCCACATACCTCTTCAACACGATACTTTGGAGTCAAACGCTTCCAGTATTTTAATATAAGGCTTTAGGAAGCTTCATATGGTTATGTTTCCTTTTTAGTATTAGCACATACACACACCCAGTACTTCATTTTCTTAAAATACAAATATGTACATGTATAATAAAAATGCTGACAAGAATTTAACAAGTTCTAGACCTGAAAGCCTGTGCACCCAAAAGAGAATAAAATGTGCCCCCTGCACTAATTTCTGATTCTACAGCCTGCCCATCACCATGATGATGCAGAACACCACTGCAAGGGGCATGTGCTGCATAACATCAGCTGGCATCAGCAAAGGTGCTGTGGATACTGCAGAGCTCTACTGTAAGACTGCTGACTGTTTTCATGGCATCACATGAAACACAGAAATAAATAGCTCCTCTTCTATGATCACAGCATGGAAGTTCTGCTTTGCTGTCTATCCCTTCTTATTAAGGGCATAAAACACAACAGTAGATAGCGATTAGACACAGAGGCAGGCAAACGCAACAGAGCCACAGGGAAGAGCTCAAGGAGTAAAAGGATTGGCACATGTGCCAATAAAGCCGGTCCTGTGTCAGCTAGGAGTTGCACCCTCAGAAGCCACAGCTGAATTTCACTCAGAGAATAGAGGAACAACAGGCATAGACGCTGTAGACCACACAGACATGTACACCCATTTCCTTCTCCTGACCCTCTTTGCAGGTGTTAAGAGATACCTCTCCCCCAGCAAACTGTCATAAAACTGTTACTTTTTCTTTTCTAAAGTCTTCTTAAAAACAAACAGGCACACACTCTTTTCCTGTGAAGCAAGTTTAGTTTTTTTCCTATTTAAATTACAAGCACATCAGAAATCTTCCTCACCACAGTGCATCCTGTCTTTTCTCTGTCTGACATTTAGAGTACAAACTCTTTAGGGCAGTGTCTGTCTTTATTTTTTATGTCTCATACAGTGCCAAGTCATATTCTCAGTGTTAAACAGTAAGTAGAAAAGGCCCATACACATATACAAGGTTATATGATATATGCCTAGCGTATGTATGATATACACATGATATGGTCAGTAAAACAGGCCTGTACAAGAAACCTCTCTACTTATATACACAACAAAACAGATTCTGACTTGTGTGCTGGGGCATACTCACATGGTACAGTGTATAAAGGAGGCCCTTGTAAATGTACATGCGTGCATCTGATTTTTAAAAGTCTCCAGGATCCCTTCAGACTGGGAGGAACAGGGAGAAGCAGAGAAAAAGAGAACTGCAGAGGGAGAACATGTTGTCTACAGTTCACCGCTTCATGATGCTCATTGGTGAGTGGTTCAAGAAGGTGGGAATGACTCAGCCACACAGACATTGTGCATTGGACTGCACGTCTGAGAAAAGGTTGAGAACCATTGCTCAGTGTGACCCCTTTCGTGGGCAAAAGCAAAGCAAATATATATCTCTCTGCAGTTCCCAAGTACCAGCTTCAGTCAGGCGCCATGATGACATCAGCCTTGCTTTTGCAATTATTTAACCTCTGTCTTTCAGATCAGCAATGAACCAGCAAGGGTGACTAATACACACATCAGCTCTGGAAAGTTATCAACACACCGAACAGGGTGCCGGCCCTCAGGAATGAGCTGCTCTTTCATAAGTCTATTTGTTTTGTATTTGGGGAAAGACTGTATGGAACCAAACGTTATGTGTCCACAAGAAGCTACAGGCAAACCACTGTGCCCCATGGAAACATCAGTGTTTTTGTCAGAAAGATGCAGATATAGCAAAGATATTTGCTTTTTCTCATTTCCATGTGTTATTTTGTACTACTCCCCTCCAGCTCTGGTTCCTGCTCTCACTCTCCATACAAGCATGGAAAAAGTAACTTCTCTTAACAGACATCTACAATAAACATGCCGATACTTGAGATGTAAACTGAGAGGCTGGCATTATAACAGAGCCTCTAAATCAACCTTAGGACCTTGTTAGCATAATTAGTGATAAGACTGGTATCTTACAAGATCCAGGACAGAAAGTGGAAAAACAGTAATAACAATAAAAAAATATAGTTGTATCCCAGCAATTGCTGCGATGATTGCTGATGGTTCAAAAGCAAGTCAGATCTTGCATGAAACAAATACATTTTATATGATGTTTAATCTCACAGGAATTCTGCCGGAAATACTCAGAAGCTTGTTAGAGGAAAATATGAGAATCTACTCACGTGAACAATAAAAGATTCTTGCGTGGAGGAGTTACTGTGACTCCCATCCTCATAATAGGTGCACATCTTGCAATTACAAGCATACTGAAAAATAATGCTACCTTCACTGCTCCTTTCTACTAATTTGAAGCTTCAGAGAAGAAGACAGTACTGGTCTTCCTTCCAGTTGAAACTCGGGTAAGATGGAGAAACACAGGGGAGGGGATTTGTTCAAGATCACCTGGAAGTCAGTGGAGAGCCAGAAATAGTATCTGTCTACAAGGGCCCTGAGAGCACTAAGAAGTCTTAACGGCCCTAACCAGTCCCACCTGAAGCCTCCATCCTCTGCCCATGGCCCCAGAAGCCCCACTTAAGCTCAGCCCTGGGTCTTCACTCACCACACGAGCAATGCTGTTAGGAGTACCTGTCTCCAGCTCACCCACAGCCATGCCTGTGCTTGACCATGAACCTTGTTGATCCTGACCCCTTAACTGATTTCCTAGTTTGACCTCAGACCTACCTCATCACTATGGACCTGCCTGGTGATCACTGGGCTGTGTCTGACCCTAGTTAGCCTTACAAGACCTGATCCTGACCTGTGGATTGACTTCCTGGCTTGAGGTCGGACCTGCCTCATCACCACAAAATTGCCTGATGATCTGGTCTTGGTTGAAGCTGGCTACTACTCGTAGGCCCGCCCTGCTTGCCTCACTTGAGGGCTGTGGGACAGGCCCCCTGACTGGTGAGGACTCTGACCTGGCAGCCACATTATCCCCTTCAGTTCCCCGTCTCTTTGGGAGCAGCTGGTGCTTGCTGCACCCTGACATTGTCCTAGTAGACCACCCTGCCTCCCTTACTTGTTTCCATAGCACCAAGGGCAGGAAGAGAAATGCCACGTGTATTTTGATATGACCGGGGAACAGAGGCAGAAAGAAATTAAGGCACACACTCAAACTGGAACTCTTCTTTGTTCACTGTCTTAAGCATATCCTTCCTCCTACGTCATATTGGAGATGGCAGTATTGCCTGCCCCAATGCAAGGTAGCAGCAAAAGACATTCAAGAGGTTATATGAAGAGGTTAATGTTCTGCTCAGTGTCCTTGAGAATAATAAATCTTGGCTGACAAGAGTAGAAGGAAGGGGAATCAAGCTTTAGCGGGAGGAAGTGATCGCAGCAGAGGATTTGAGACAGCGGGAAGGAAAGGCAGAGACCTGGGAAGGGGAAGCACTGTTAGATTGCCCAGTAGGGCAACCGGAGGATGCAGTTGCTGCTAGTGGGGACCAGATTTGTCTTGGGCTACAACATAGCACTAGCGTAGCTCTAGCACTTGGAGCTGAGAAAGGTAAAATGGGTTAAGCATCCACTGGATGGAGGATGTCAGACGCAAAGAGCTCACGGCAGAGAGGGCCAGGTTGTCCTTTGCCTGATGTTAGATACAAGATCTGGCATCAGATCTTAGCTTTCCTGAGCAGTCTTTGGTTTAGAATGCAGCATTCCAGCAGGGTTTATCTTGCACTGGGGGACCTGGATGTCTGGAGCCCTGGTTCCACGTGGGGAGGGCAGAACAGATCATCCAACAGTTTTGTCTTTAACTACAATCTCACTTAAGCCTGTCTTTTCACATATAACAGGAGAAATTCCACGTACAGCTCATGCTGAGGTTATAAGACAGCAATTGTCTAAATCTTCATACACAGGCAATTATTGGACTTTTAATTTGGAAGCTGAAGGGGGTGACTCAACAGAAAAGGGTTCAGGCTGAGTCAGCAAGGTCTTTTCCTCGGGAGTTAGATATACGGCAAGAAAGCAAAATAACTTAGAGGGAGGCAGGAAAAACTTTGTGTTGTGGAGGTTCAGGGTATGGAATGCAGCTTTTCCCACAGACAGTTTCTCTGCCTTTCCCTCTTCCATTCCTGAGACATCCATGCGCAGTCTGTGGCGTGACTATGCAATTAAGAGAGGAAGAAAGAAGTTAACCCTTTGTACCTCCGTAGCATCTAATACCTCAGTATCTACACACCTCCTCAGATAGTGCTTACCTATCTCAAACAGTACGACTCTTTTACTAGAACTGGGCCTTGCTGGAAGTTTATTTTAATTTGGAGATTAGAAATATCTGTCAGCCCCACGATTCACAGTGTTGAAGTAAAGGCCAGGATCCAGGCTTTTACAGGAATAGTGAAGGAAAACTGTGGATTACACCTCTTTGGGGTCCTGCAAGTGGCTAATTAGCCTAGAGAAGCACAGAAACCCTCTTAGTATCTCCCTGCTGGAGGCAAGCCAAGGGAGTCTGCCGTATTCTTACACGAAGTAGTATCTGAAGAAAGATCAAAGGATAAGACCAAGATTTCGTGGCTAGCAAAGCAGGCAAGTGTGTCGAGGGTTTCGATATGATCTTTACAATAAAGGGAAAACTTCTCTACTTAGTGACATGCTAGTTATGGGATATTCATTTTCTAGATTTTACTAATATGTGCATCAAATTCCTTGGGTCAGTTGATGGCTCTATAATTTCATACTTTTCACACAGGAAAAAATGATGCAGATGTTTTCAAATATGGTGGGGGCTCAGGTGGATTTTTGAAATGTAATGTCTGAGATTCCTTAATTCCTTAAGGATTTGGGAGACTCACTTGGATGCTTTGGAAAATGTTAACTTAAGCAACTGTTTCCTTAAAGAGTTACTACTGAAGACAGTGAGCAAGCCTCAGTCTCATAAGTAAATGCTTTTAGGGACCAGCTAGCAGAGATGAATGTGATCTATTACTGTCCCTTTGCCCTTTCACCAGAGCACCTTCAAGCACTCTGTAATCATAAATGTAGGAAGAATTTGCTTCCCTTCCATCCATCCCCACCCTGCTATGGGAAAGAAAAGAATTATTATGACAATTGGGCAATTGTAAAACAGAGTAATTAAGTGACTTGCCAAAGGCCAGGTAGCCAAACTGGGGAACTGATCCTAAGCGTCCCAGTTCCTGCTCCTCCTTTGTAGCTGATACACACAGACCCTGCCACTGAAAGGTCAGAATACTTCTTCCCTGGGGAAGATTTCATTTCCTTCTTTGAACGCTGAGGGAGGGGCCCCTCTAAATCACAGGTTAGGCAGGCACTCAACTGAGTGAACACAATGTACTTCCACACACCATGTCTTGAAGGTGTAGTTAGATGTTATTACATGTATTGCTGTAGCTCCTAGAGGTCTCTGCCAAGAGTAAGCCCCATTGTGTTGGACACCGTTCACACACAGTATGAGACAGTCCCTGCTCCCAAAGAACTTTAATATTCTTTGATATTTCTGGGAAATGTTTCATGAGAGAATTTCAGCATAGAGTACAGGGCCTGTTTCTTCCTTTTAACCTGGATTACACCAGGATAACTCCACTCGCTTCAATCCATACCTGTCAGAGATGAGACTCCAGATTCCTTATGTTGCAGTCTCTCTTTTTAAAAACACTGGAGCATGTATAACAAAGAATCAGGAAATGAGTGAGCAGTTGGCATTAATTTCCTCCATGTCACCATCTTTGGTTGCTGTTGTGGAAACACAGCAAGGCACGGCAACTGCTATTTCAGTGCACAGAGCCATCCCTGAGCCCCAGATGGTGACCATATGATCTGTCCCTCTTATGGACCATAGACATGTTTCTTATCCTCAGTATTTGACTTCTGCATGCAAAGAGTGCTCACCTAAATCTGCCTAACCACCACAACACCTGGGTACAACACAGGTCTCTTTAGGAATCCAGTAAAGACCCAGACAGAGGGTAAACAATTTGTGGAAAAAGCACAACCTGACTCAATTAGAATTTCCTCCATGAATAGCTCCCTATGTCAGAACTTAAGGCCCCAATTCATAGGGAAATCTGGGACCCATTTCCTCAGGAATTGCTAGTTATTTATGCAGAGAAAGTAGTGCATTCTGATTTTGTTTTCTGGACAATCTGGGGTGGGCTTTACTGCTCACTTGAGTAGACTGGATTTACGCTGAGCTGGTAGCAGTAAGATCTGTAGAGATCTGTACTTCTAAATGTTACTGTTCGTGTCCTTCAGCACCCCATCTCTCCTCCCAGCAGAAGGTGTCCAAGTATCAGGAATTGCTGATCACCTGCTGCAGATGAACACAACCTACCACCTATGCTGACTTTGTCAAAAGCCAAAAAACTATACCTGGCTGGTATAAAATGGAGCGATTTTCTGTCATCTCTTTGCTAAGGAGCCCATGAACTCCCAAGGCCCAACATACAGGTCTGGGGAATGTTGGCATTTAGGGGGATAATGGTCCCTATGCGAGAACCATCTATGGGACAGAGCCCCATACATCCCATAAAGCACACTTCTCTTAGAGCTGCCTTAGGACAAGTGACAGTTATCCTTTTTCAGAAGTATCTTACTGTGTCCTTTACTCTGGCAAATAGAACTTGTCTGTGGAGTAAGGTGTTATAAGAGGAGAGGGAGCCTCGTACAGTCTGACCCTCAAGCAATAGTTACGATGATCTTCCAAAACCTCTAGAGTGTATAACACACCCTTTTTCAAAGGCCCAGCCTTAGCCACACAGTCCTGTGCAAACAAAATTGGATCTAATTCCAACTCCTATGGCCTTTCCTAGAGTTAAACAAAGCCTTGTAGAGCTGAATGATAACAAACCACAGAGGGAGGGAGAAACTACATGAGAAAAAAAAAGCAAAACATCTGTCCCTGACATTTCAAAAATTCTTATTTGCCTAACTCCCCTGATTTCAGCAGAGCTGTATTACTTTATACCAGCTTCGAAGTTAGTCTCTCTTTTTTAAAAATCTTTCTTCTGATGAGCTCTGAAATCAGCAGAGGTGTTCAGGCAGACATGTGTAGGCCGTCTCAGACAGCAGGGGCTTCAGGCAAGAAGAATTTCAGGCCAACAGTGGCAAGAAAGAGAAAAGGTTGGTGGTGGAGGAACAGAAGATGAAGAGGGAAGCAGTGAGAGGCAATTCTTGTGGTTTGGAAGTTCCTGTGGCTGTATGTACAGTCAGCATTTCTGTCTGCAAACAGAAACATTTCTGTTTGCTTTGCAAGCCAGATTTCTCAACCTTTGGCCTTCTGACCTTCACTGTATCTGGCACTATGATCAGGTTTGAGACTGTAACTCATTGCTTGGAGGGACAGAGCTTTTTCACTTAGTCCGCCAGCCAGACTAGATGGGGACTACCCTTTCCGTCACAGAACTTGAAAAGGCTGACTATCTCTGCGAGACAAAATGCAGGGTTAAAGGCTGTGCAAGGAGAAAGCCCCAAAAATACTCTCTTCGGAAGAAGGTTTACCTGAGCTTAAATATTGCCCTGTTGTCCAATTCCAATAAAGGCAGACTTCAGGCATAAAGAGATAGGTATAAGCTGCACATTGCTTTTGCATGGTGCTAAGAATCAGACAAGGGTTCCACCTGTTCGAAGGTATATAGTATTATCTCTGTTGGACTCAGGCAAAAGAAGAGGAAAGGAAAGCAATGTCTTTATATTTGACCAGAAAAGTCATTCAATTTGTCCTTATCAAATAAAAATAAAATAAAATAAGATTTTTTAAGGCAGTACAGTTTCTTTATACCACATGCCCATGTTTATTGCTATATAAAATTTCCTGTTTGCCTACACCCCACCCAGGCTCTTGTACACACCTGCATAAGTCTATAATTTTATCCCGTGAATCATTCTGTACCATCAGATCACACCCAAGTTACCAGAACTCTAAGGAAGTGGCAAGTTCATTATGCTGGTTTTCATCTTTCAATTTTAAGATAAAAGAATTTTTTATTGGCGCCCTGAATCCACAAGTATTTTTTTAAAAAATGACAGGCAGAAAGAACATGTAAAATTAATTAATTAAATGCACCCAACAAAAGGGAGTACAAAGGAATGGAGAGCTAATAAATGATTTTTTAAGGGGCTGTTTGGACCTGTCCTGCAATGGTTGCATCTACCTCATAGGGTACTGCAAATCTTAAGCATTCAGAATCATGAGTCAGGCTCACCAAAAATCATGAGACTGAGGAAAAATCATAATTTTCATTTCAAATTAAAGTTTTTTGGCTTATTTGCCTCTGGGTTTTGCAACCTTGGGAGAGCATTGACGCTATGGTTTTAAGCACTTAAGCAGCCTTTGAAGGACTTTTTTCCCAGGAAATTGGAGATTTTCAGCTAATCACTTGTGTCCAATAGCTAGGTGTTTAAGGAACCTACCAAACAACACAAGAGGTTGCAGTCCAAAAGAAATCAAAATACTGTGGTGTACAAGAGCAATACTGTAGTGATTCAGGCTAGTTTTAGAATGTTCTTTGTTAGAAACACAAAATGAAGCATACTCAACCGCATGGAGAGAGATATGCAGGCAAATATTTGCAAGTTGCATTTTTTCACTTTTGTTTAAATATAGAGGAATATACTTCTATCTTAGCAGACATTTCTCACTTTTAACTTCTTAGAGTTATCTTAGGGTTACCAAATATCATTTGAATTGGCTGGGTTTGTAGTTCCTAGGATTAGGCTCAGTGTGCTTCTTGACTTCCAGGCCTCTTCATTGTTACACAACTGTAACATGCAGCAATGACATGAACTTCTTGCCATTCAATTAAAAAATGACAAGCCAAAGAAGAAAATTGGATTACCTCCTGGGCAACTTAAGTTCATGTAATATTGCCACTGGGTTGTTTCCTAGCCAGGACACTTAATTGCTGAGAAATGTGTTTACGGCTTGGTATGTGCATCTATCCATTTAGGACCAAGACAAGTGTGACAGAATTGTAACTGATTGGCCAACAGTCTGGAAGAGGCTGCACCAGCGGGCAATTCTACCACAGTGCAAAGACTAAACATCATAGAAACAGTTGTCTCTGATCCATTCAGGAAATAAAAGAAAAAGCAAAGCAGTGGTTGAAGTCTCTTATCTGCTCTGGAAGGGTCTAGCTTTGCAGAGATGATTGTGCACTTTAGATCTGAGATCTATTTTCTTTCAAACACATTCATTGTGCTTTATTGCTTGCTAATGGAACAACAAAGAAGAAATGGTCTAAATCTAATCATGCTGCAGTTGACTATGCTGAAAAAAAACAGCAACATTGAGTATCAGATACCTTACTGATTCTCCCATATACATACTCCCTCTGTTTAATGGCCTCTCTGCTCAGCACACCATTAACAAGAAGTCTGTTTAATTCTTATGTCTACACAGTCACACTGACATTTAAATTTGTTGTCTCCTCACCGCTTTGTTTGGTGCTATCAATGTGCCACTCCAAGCGTTGCACTCTAACCAACCTCTCTATGTACTTTCTGATGCTTTGTGATTGGCAGGGAGGCTCAGGGTAGCAGACAAGGTGAATTCTGTAAACATGGCAAGAGATAAGGCAATACTGAAGGGAACAATAACCACAAAGCTAGCTCACAGGGTTCAAGGGATGGAGGTACATGTACTGTTCATTTTCTGTGCTCTTGGATCAGCTGCAATTCCACATGTAAGCTAACTTCTTGAGCCTCAGCTTTAAGACCTGGAAAGTCCCTTAGCACTGAGCATTATTTAACAAAGAATATATGCTTTCTTTATCTTTTATCTATATAGGAAACAAAACAAAAACAAAACAACCGAGACATTTGAACAATGCCTACAGCTCTGACTTAGGCCATGTCTCTGCCCTTGTTTGCACTGATGTAAATCAGAGATCACTGTAAGAGATTTAAAATAGGCCTTTAAATTTCTTATCACATCACTCCTCTGCTCCGCCAGTGATCTGTTCTATGTGTTTCTAACAACAGTGCCCATGCTTTTGCCAAGCCACAGTTACACATGGAATGCTTTCTCTCTCCAGGTACACACAGTGCCTGTCCCCTCTTTATACTTTCATATAAAACATGCATCTTTCAGCCTGCTCACAAGTGCACTACCAATTATACCAATCCCAGGATTTTTTAACTCATTTCCCCAGCATTTGCTCAGCTGGCTTGCCCATCCCGTTTGTTTATGATGAATGTTTTATGACATAAACAATTACATATTCCCAGGTGCATTTAACCAGAAAAGCAGGATAAGAAGTAACAGACTTGGGACTGCCTGGGCTTGCATGGTGGCAGCAACAAATATGTTTACATGCTTCAAAGGCACTGATATAGCTTCTTCTGCATTTTGGGGGACTCATGATTAGAACTGTCTGGTAATGGGTGATTTTTAATTCGCAGGGAATTTCTTATTTTGATTTGGTTTAGCTTAAGGCCAGCGCACCAGCTTTTTCACCTGAGAAATCCAAGGCCATGCCTTGCATGGCACAGTCATGAAACTGGTGTAATTCTACCTGCTAGAGGGCAGTAGTACGCACACACGCACACATACATGCAAACACCCTCGCACACTCGCACACTCGCACACACTCTCATACACACCACACATAATACACTGCATTGCTGTAGGCACCATACATGCCATGCCAGAGGAACATGACATGAGAGGCAAGACTTGGTCTGGTTTTCTTGGTCTGGTTTTCTGACTCTCTGCCTTGACCCCTAATGCTCTCAGCACCACCACTGCTACTTCAGCAGCTCAACAGCTTCCTATCTTCTGTAGTATTTGGGGCAGAAATCACTGGATTAAATTCCATGGTTTGAATCATGACATTGATTTTTTAATTTCTTCAGGAATGTGATTTATTCTGTCCTTAAAATCCCTGTAACTGATGTTGTATTATTTAGCATTGCCAAGTTTTGTCAAGGGCTTAAGAGAAAGGGTGAATAAAGACATAGACAAAGTTTTTCTCTTATGTCTGCAGACTGCTCCTACCTCTGAGCTGCCAGGTAACATCATTTAAGTCATGTTAGCCTTTGTTTGCTTTCTGCCCGTGGTTGCCATAATTAGTGAAGAAAAATTGATGTAGCTGATGGTGACACAGGGTTGAATCTGCATCATTCTGAAAACCAGGCAGCAACAGCACTGAGTAACGTGACGAACTACCCAACCCTACATGCATTGTGCGTTGCTCCATAAAATCCAGGCAACGTGGCCTGCATGGTTTTCAGCTTGGATGGTTCAGTAAAGAAGATTTTTGATAAAAAAAGATTAAGAAACAGGGTCTGAAACTCTATATCAGACAGAAGTGATCCCCAAGGTACATTAAGATCTGACAGTCTCCATTCAATTAGCAAGTGGGAGACAGCTGTCTGTCTGTCACTCTTTCTCTTCCTTGAACACAAACACATTCAAAGTCAATCCAAATCTTTTTGTTTCTTCAGCAGGTTTATCCAGTTACCTGCAGGATGCAGAACAAGTTTAGGTACCAACTGGTGTAAGTCAGTAATGGGCCCAGTGTTATTCTCCCTCTTTCTACTTACTACGTCTGACAAGCTAATTGTCAAAGGAAAGAGAAACCCTCTCCCAGACACTGTAGCTTTGGGACTCAGGTCTGTTCTTAGACTTGCCATTTGTCTGTCCCCTTTTCTAAGCACAGTTCAGAGAACTCTCAGTGAAGAATAAGGCTCTTTCTCCTAGACCCTTTGAGAGATTTCCTATTAGTCACTACGATAATTAAAGGTTCCAGTTGCATTGCAGTAGCACCTTTCATGTCATTAGAGTCCAGCTGCAGTGCTAGAATCACATATTTGCTGAGACTCCTGTGCCAGCCAGCATGCCGGGAGCAGAGTTTTACATTTCATCACTTTGTAAAAGAAATACAATTAAGCAGTGTTCCCTGATTGTATTGCAGGGCAGCTTGCAAGAGGGGCTCTAAGCAGCAATCACTGGAATGTCTGGCCATGAGTTGTATTGAAATGGTGCCTTGACAAGGTTTTATGAACATATTGTAATAAATCCATGGCCACCTAAGACTTCTTAATTGTCAGCGTACTGCACACCAAAGCTGCTCAGAACCCCACGGTGGAAATGCCAGTTGCACTTGGGGACTTGCTTCGCACAGCACGTGGTGTCTCCACTTGACTTATAGGAAAATCTTCACCCGTTATTAGTAGTGCAGGTGTTGTGCCACAGGGTTGGGGAGTTCTAAATTCACCCTGCAAAGGCTACTGGTGCGGAGATTTAGTTCATTATAACATTGTTAATTGACAGACTTGTGTGCCTGTCCAGTCAATAACAGCCTGCTAAAAATATGCATTAACCAGAGAGAATGAATCAGCTGCTAACAGCAGTCTGCCTGATTGTCAGCTTCTATCTATCTTCAGTATTTGTCGGAACCTTGTCACTATTGTACTCCAGCAGCTTCAAGCCTCTAACATATTTATCCTCTAAACACCCCTCTGGGGCAGGGCGGTTGTTGCTCTCACCAGTTTACAGATGGGAAACTGTGATACCGAGAGGGGGAGTGATTTGCCCAAGGTCACACAAGAAATCTGTAGCAAAACGGGGAATAGTACATCGGTCCAGCAGCCCCAGGGGGATTAACCTACCCCAAGCCAGGACATCCTTCTTGTCTTCTTCCTCCTTCAAATCAGCAGACTATAGCAATTTATACCAGTAGAAATTCTTTGAGATTCCTTGAGAATGCAGAGCCTTCTATTTATGAGTGGATGAAGTATTAACTAAATGCCCCCCTTCCACATTCCCAAAATGCTGACATCCCAAAGCCAAACTTTAAAACATTAAATATGCACACTTCAAAACTTGTTTAAAATCAGTACCTCCTTTAAACCAAGTTGTAACTCTTTGTGTGCGTTTCTTCTAATTGCTAACACCTCTAGCTCCAGGTGTAGGGAAAAAAACCTACACTTCTGTTGGGAGGTCTAGAATGAGCAGCAGTGTTAGCAAGAGAAATGTGAACCTGTGATCTGGCTTTGAGTCTTGGCAAGTGCATGAGTCCTTTAGTTCATGTACCAAATATGTTTGCTTGTAATTCAGTAAGCTGACATAGGATCTCAAGGAACATTAACTCATGTGTTACTGTGATGCTGTGATTGATTATAATATTGCTATTATTAATGTTTCTTATGTGCTATGCAACGAACAAATGTAAGACAGACGTGATCCTTCATGTGAAGTTTGCCTTCCAGATAACATACGATAAAGAAGAAAAGATAAGGA
>NW_009204377.1:41109-52862 GCF_000690835.1 Fulmarus glacialis
CAAGAACATAGACATAAGGTAACTAATAATGGGCTGGAAACTTGCCCAGCTTGTGGGACCCGTGAATTCAGGCACGGAAACTGAGCAGTGCCAGTCACACTAGAGGGGAAGGATGGTGTAATCAGGTGAGAGAAGCAGTGCGAAATGCACATTACTGCAGCATGGCTCCCTGTGTCTCACTGCACTAGCTAAAAAAACGCAGCCATGCATGTGGAGCCCCTTGAACAACCCTCTTCTGTTGCTTGATGAAGTGGTACTGCAGCTCTATTCCTGAGTTTACAAACGAAACACAGATGAGAATTTTTAGTATATGGCAAGTCTAGAAGGAAGATAGTAAAACCAGCAAGATCTAATCAAAGAAAAAGTTCTGTTTCATTATCTTTCTTATTTTTGCCTCATACACTTTTTCAACAAAGACCACACACATACTGTACTGTTGTCAGGGGTGCCTCCTATTTCTTCTTGCATGCAGCTTCAAAACCCCGGGTTGTAGCTATTACTGTTTCAGGACCACAATTCTACACAGAGAGGCACTGTCAGAAGAAAAGCACCATGGTTTCTCTTGGGCTGTGGAGAGACCCAAACCACCAGTTCTAGTTCCTCTGCCTGCCTTTCCTCCCTGTGATTTTTCTTTCTCTCCACAGTTTCGACAGGGTTGCTTCAGGAGGTCAAACCCCCCACTCCACTCTTCTGTGTCTTGCAGGCAGTTGTGGCTTCAGCTCCTGCAGAAGGCAATGACTCTGCAGGTTTCTCCTTCCTGCCCTTGTAGTCTATCAACCCCTCCATCAAGAGGAGACACTCAAGCTGACAGTTGGTGCAGCTGCTGTAGCTACCAGCCAGTCATGGCTACTGGGTGGCATTATTCAGAGGAAAGGAGAAGTACACAGAAAGGCCTGTCCAGCTGCACAATAGATACAAGCCCTTCCTGGAAAAAATGACGGGTTTCAGTCTTTTGAGAACCCCAAAGGAGTTTCCTCCACCTTCCTACAGGTGGAGCGATTGGGCAGACACTTGACTGAACCATCCTCAAGCTCTCCCAGCCCACCAACAGCAGGTTCTCTCTTCAAAAGACTTGTGTACAATTAGGTAAAGCAAACTTCAAAGCTGTCTAGCCCACTGACCCAAAATGGGAATACTTAATTAAGGGAATTGAGATGGATACAGTTTCAGCATTTACTGGGACAGACCTTGCTGGAGGTACAAAAAGTTGAAATGGACTCTTAAAACTGTAGGTTCGTGTCCTACCAAGGAGGAACTGAGATCAGGGCTTCAACGACAGTGCTATTTGAGTATCTTAAATGTCCATTTTCAACTCACTAAGGTCTGGCATTGATCATTTCTAGTTCTCCTAAAAGGCTAAAATATCAAAAGAGAGCAATGAATGGTCTTTGTGAAATGAATGTCATCACAGGGAGGATTCCCCAGACAGCTGACACTCAGTGAGTGACCTAGGCGACTGACTACTTCACCTATTTGCGCCTCTGCGTCAGCATCTACAAAATGGAGACGACAATTAGGTCTGGGGATGATACAGGTATGTGCCTATACTTGAAACCAAAGGGTGATGTTAAAAAGAAAGGTGCCTAGGAAATTGCAGACAGCACTGTAATGGTAAATACCAAAGTGAGTAAATTCACTCCGTAAGAAGCTGGTAAACTCTCTCCCAAATGAGAACTGGGTTAACTTCATTTATCTGCTTTCCCTCTTGTCTGCCCTCCTGGCAATATTAATTATTAAGGAGGTGTAAGTCAATTCAGAAGTAAAACCCCTAACAATCCAGAACAGTCCCATTAATTAACACCCTGAACTTCCTTTGCACTTTGCAAGTATGTGGTTAGTGCCAGATACAAAGCTACTAAAGCCAGGGAAAGTCTCCAGAATGTCAGCTACTCAAATACTCACAGATATTAATGAATTCACAACTTTTCAGTGAGATGGGTCAGTATTGTTAACCCCATTTTACAAACTAGGATATTAAGGAAGAGAGAAGGGAAGTGACTCACCGAAAAACACCCTGTATTAGAGACAGGAATAGGACTCGGATCTCATGACTCCCATTCCTGAGTCTTAATCACTATTAGATCGAAGCTGTATGGCTTTGCATTTTCTGAGGGCTGGAAGAGAAGAGGGGAGAAACAAGAGGTGGGAAGAGTGCAGATCTTCTTTCAGTCAAAACTAAATGCAAGTTTCCTGGAATGGAGCCACCACTAATTTCAATAAATTTACTTAGATCTTGAGCTTTGGGATGGCATGAGCAGCTGTGAGTCATCTTGGCCAGTCAAAGGAATAATTAATTGTTGTGGGCAAATCTCAAAAGGTTTAGGGGGTCAGGTAAGGTAAGCAGCTAAGCTTATCCTTGACTGCTCTTTTCTGCTCTGCAAACTATGCTGGAGACACTCACTAGAACACTTACCCCATGGTTTCCTTATGCCAGATCTGTCCATCTGTTGCACACCCTTTCTGCCTTGTCTTCTATTTTGATTATAAACTATGCAGTGCTGGGATTGTCTCTATTTTAGAGGTTTTTATAGCACCTGCCATTGCACAGCTCTGATCCATATAAGGATAAAGCAGTACCAGAGATACAACCATTGCCCAAATAGTAATAGGAGGCTGAACAGTTTGGCTCCTGAGATTTTTTGTGCTTCCTGATTATAGCAGGAGTGGTTTCCTTGTGGTGCTTTGATAGTTTTGCTCCCAGCACAGCTCACAACCAGGAAGTACAAGAATGCAGAGCAATGATAGCCAGAATTTGCAGAACAGCTCAGCATGCACAATCATAAGCAGATTTGCAAAAGAGCTCAGCTCCCATTTAGGCACCAGAATCAGTATCTAGATTTTCAGAAGTGCCAAGCTGGCGGCTACAGAACTCTTTAGAAAATCCAGCCTTCATAGCAGCTTCTGAGTACTTGAGGATCTGGCTCTGCTTTTCAGGCTGAAAGGGAACCAGAGCTGTGTGAAAAGTGTCACCCTGACTCGGTGTTGGGTATTCTTATTTTTTCAAAAGTTCTAGCCTCTCTTAGGTACTGTAAGATGAGCCATGCAAAAGAGTGTTGTGTTCTCCATCAGCTCTTGATTCCAAACAAAAACACAAAGCTCAGAGTAAAAAGATGCCTTTTTTTCCTATTCTCCTGCCCTAAAAACTCAGCTTCTCTCCAGCTCCACTCCTTAGGCAGTGCCTGAGGTTGGTGATTGCCCTTCAGTTCTCTAAGGGTCATAGCCAGGCAAAAGGAAATCTCATGGAAAAAGGGAGCACTAGCTTTATATGTTCCTTCCCAGTGTCCCTAATCCATAACTCATTTTCGAGTGAGGGAGGCAAGCAGTATCCTATGTGATGGGTTGTCACTCATGAAAGGAGTGACAATTGTCACTGCTCCAGATTACACTTTGAATGGGACAGGACAGGTAGCTGTAACCGGGTTGCTGACAATCTGCTCCAGCTCCATGCCTTCCAACACTGCTTCACCTCACAGCAGAGCACCAAGGAACATCTGGCTGTGAGGGCTGACTGGGGGGACCTCCTATCTCATGCCAAAACCCTCTTTGAAAGTACGACAGGCTGTCAGCAACTGCTCTATATTTGTTGGCATGTTCGCAGGGCACAACTCTTGGCATTTAATTATGAGCTGATATCTAACAGCACAACCTCCAGCTGGGCTGGCACTACAGGGCTAAAATGAAAGGGGATGGAGGAGAAGGAAGAGGAGAACTCCACTTTGGTCTCTGAAATCAGCAGATTGGAATCTGATGCACAGGGAGAACAAACTAGCTGGAGGAGATGTCCCTCACAGCTGGATGAGAATTCACTACTGAAAATGATTTGTGCCCCCAAAATGACAGAATCCTTGAAATTCAAGAAACTTGTTAGTTTGTTATACTCAGAAAGAGTCCTGACCAGTCCTGGCCAAGTTTATGGATAGCCGGCCTAATAGGGTACTATGGAGCACAAGTTTCTGGGATGTACCATCTGGGAGCAGCCTCTCCACATCGAACGGGTCAGGGAGCCATGAAGCTGGAATGTTCCCATTGCAGATTTGGCCCAGCAAGCGACCTCCTGCTTTTGTGTGTTCTTTGCTTCCCATCTGGAACTCATCGCATGACTGCTTCTTTTCTGTTCCAGTGCAAAGTCAAACATTTATGCCAAGCTATTGGTGGTTTTAAATGAGTTTGATTTTTTCACTGGAGTAGAGTAGAGGCACTCCACAGCTCGCATTGCGCTCAGTCAGGAGGTGACGACTAACATACCTGTGGAAGCCCTGAGAACCTCACTCAGAGCCGATAGGCATGCAGGAATTTAAAAACCCTGAAGCCATGTCTGAACCGGGAACTTCAGAGCACAGACTTTCAGGTTCAGTTTCATTTTGAAATGTCTGTAATGAAACATTTTGATATTTAAAAATTATTATAATTTACTTTTCCTTCCATGGGAAATTTCAAATATGTCACTTTTTTGCACTGAAATAGAACTCTTCATCCCCGCACAAATTTTCCAGAAATTTTCCCAAATTTCCGAATTCTAGGATTACCCATAAAGCAGACATGCTGATTTTCAACCCTTTCTAGTGCCATTACTTCACAGTCTTTTTTCCAATTATGATTACATTTTAAAGAAGGAGTTTATAATCCCTTGCCAAAAAAAATGAGCTTCTTTTAGGTTCCAAGTCTGGAGAAAGGTTCCCTTTTGTTCCTACTAAAGAGATATGTTGCCTGGTGCTGACTGGGAGCAGAGACACTCCTGCATTCCCAGCCCTGACACTAACTGCCCCTGTGGCCCCAGGCTAATCGCTTAAATGCTCTGGCTCAGTCTCCCCATTGGCAAAACAGAGATAATGATACTTACCATCTTCTTCACAGGGGTGTTGCAGAGAAATAATTAGTTTGTGTCTGTAAAGCACTTTGAAGATAAAAAGCACAATACAATTGATAATAATTATTGCTATGCAGACTGGTTCTCCCCTCCCTAAAAACTTATTGGTGGAGAAAGGTAAGGAAAGCCCTGAACTGAACTAAGTGTCTCTCCTGGTAAAGCCCCAATTTCAGCAAAAGTGTATTTAAGCCAAAACCATAAGCCAGCCACCCCAAAATTTTGTAAGCATCAAATCTGGTTTAGTGACCCTAGTTCTAACTTGCCAAAGTTAGATGTATCCCTGCTTGGAAAAGGGATTTGTTTTTCACTGTCTCTTTTTTTCTAGTCCCTCTCAGTTTTTAATAGCATTTTGTGCCTTCAAAAGCTTCCATCAGTCCCTGATACCTCTGCCTTTCCTGGCATGGGGCAGCAGCTTATTATACACTAGTTTGTTACAGCCTTCGCTTCAAAGATCTACAGTTCAAAGGGTCCTAGAAGTGTTGAACAGGTCAGCACTTTAATGCTGATCCACACATCTTTAGAGGGCAGTAACATAGCCACAGTTTTGTTCCTGGGGGAAACAGAGAATAAGTGGTTTGTAGAGTTCTCTTTGGCCTTAAAGCTGGCCACAGAATTGGATGCTCCTGGAGGCAAAGATCAAGCGTCAGGGAACCCTGTAGTGGATGAGCATGTCGGGCTGTGATGTAGTGAATGAGTGAAAATGTGTCTTTATGAGTCACTGACTTGTTCTCAATGGGAGCTGCTGAGGGACAGAGGAAGGAAAAGAGAATAGGGGAGTAAAGGAGAAAAAAGTGTCAGAAAGGATAAATTCATCTAAGCTAGTTCTTTCCATGCACTTATTTTTTAAGACAAGTGATAGAGGGATGACATACCTAAAGATCATCAAAATCAGATCAGAGAGAATACTACCCCACATATACCTCCAGCACAACCTGAACCAGATCCTCTTCTCGGGGGCGGGGAGGGAGGGGAGGGAATGGACACAGGACAAAAAACCCATGCATATAGAATATTGGCTAAAATATTTTTCATTTGCACATAGACTTGAACTTCCTATACAGAGGGTCAAAGTCTTCTGCAAAAGGCCCTTCTTGCTGCATTTATGGCCCAAGAGGAAGCAAGAAAAAGCAGAAATCATCCTGTTCCGCTGAGATCCTAAAGACCGTCTTCCAAACAGACAGTTTGAAGAAGTAGCATTTGAGCACTGGACATATCTTTAGGCTGAATCCAAATATTGAAACTAAATGCTAAATCTTCCTTTCTGATATTAGCCAAAGTGGAAGAAGCCATTTTTGCACTGGATATATTCATTGTCTTTTAAATTGATCTGAATCAGATACGGTATCAAGCCCTGGGAGAGCTTTGTTCTTACCGGCTTTATATGCACATATATATACACCAGTTTTAATCAAATGCAACATGCATGAAGGCAGAATTTGCCCTGCCAGTATCTAGTTGGGAGATTAATATTAGCAGACTACTTTGAGTAACAGAACCAGAGATGTTAAAAAAAAACCAAACCGAAACAAAAGGGGGTCTGTGAGGATGCTACCTTGGGAAGAGCTGTGTGCTACAGCACATGAATTAAATGCATGACTGAAATATATCACAAACCAACCGTATCAGAAGACTGCAGCATCTCCTGGGTGCGATTTATAGCAAAGCATCTACAGATGCTTTAACTACAGATGCCTACAGACTGTAGATATCTAGACTGCAGACATCTCTAGACAATTACAGAAAGACTGTTTTGATGGCTTAAGTAGTATGTGGGTCTTGCAATAGAGAGGGCTGAATTTCCCACCAAGGGAATGATTCAAGTGATAGAGTAAAAGAAGTTTGGGCTCTAACAGAACAGGCTCCATCCCAGTTGCTCAAGTTCAGCTTGGTTGTCAGAAAATCCAATCCGTAATTAGGACGCCACTCATTTCTTATTTCTCTTGTTTCATCTCCTTGTTTCTGGCCCCTGGGGGAAGAGTGTTTTCATTCACTGCAGAGCTGGTACAGCAAGAGCCTGAACACCATCCTATAGAGAGTACCTGGTAGCCTCTCAGTCTGCAAAGGTGAGCACTTACATTTCGGAAAGGGTTTTTTTTGCCATTACCCATCCAGATCCGTGTTCATGACCAGAGACCTGAAATTTTGTTTGCACAACCATAAAGACTACTGCAAAAACCTGTTTTTGTGAGAATATAGGGCAATTGAAAGCATACGAACTGCACAGGTGCCTACTATAAACAGAGATTTCATTTGGGAAGGGGAGGATGCTGTGTCTGACCTAAACTATAGAAGTATAGTTCTTCTGAGTCTCAGGTGAAACTATAAAGCTGTCCTGTTTATAAAGCCTTGTCCTTCTGCTGAGTCTGCCTTAGGCTCAGCCATCCTTGCACCTTCAGAAAAATACTCAGAAATATGTTTCCCTGCTTCTTTTTCCAGGGCCTGGGTGGCATGATCTCTTAATGCATCTGCCTGTTTACGTTAGCAAAATGGAAAGCAGCTTTGTTTATGGAAAAGATCTATTTCTGTTTTACTTTTTTTCTCTCAACTAAAGTGACTTTTATCCAGGATTGTGTTTTGCTTTGGGAAAAGAAAAGTGCCGCAATTCTTAGCCCTAGCTTGAAAGTCAGGTCAAGAGGAAAGGGGGAAATCCTGATCATATTATTTAATTTTGTAGGATTACACTGCAGCCTGGAAATCTAAAAGAGCGGAAGAGCTAATATCCCCCTCTTCTCTGCAACATCTTGCTCTGTGTCTCTGTGCAATGACATTTGCTATTCTCCCACATATATCTAGACAAGCCAGATCAGAAACAAAATCAGTATTTCCATCTTATGGGCAGGGGGACAGTGTGTGGCATCCAGGAGAGAAAGAAATTTCAGAAGTCATCATGCTCACCTGAGGATAAATCATGTCATTGTGTGTCTTTCAACTTCTTCAGACTTTGATCTTGTAAAAGATCAGAAAGGGTCAGGACATGGATGGTAGATTTTGGATGAAAACCCAGACAGGGCATTCTGACGTGGAGATGATGTGGTGAGGTGTGGAGCACAGCATGCAATGTTCTCCGTCTGCAGATATCACAGAGTATCTGGAAAGTATATATGCATATGTATACTGCTTTATTGCCAGAAGGTGAAGGGTCCTGCTCTTGACTTGGAAGTCAAACTAAGGTCTGGCCAGTCCTCACATGAAAGACTGCTGGACAGTTTTTGGTGAAAGCTGATTCTATATCTTGGGTTCTAATTTTAGCTGTAGTGCTGACTCACAATATGGATTTTGTCAATTCTCCACATCCTCCTCAAAGAGATGGAGATCATACTTTCCTGTTTTGCAGAACTGTACTGACCTCTCTGAATGCGTGGTATAGAGTTGGGGGTTGTATAAATTATGGCCATCACTTTATGACATTTAACAATTCATGGTGAAACCCATATATAGCCATATAATATATCCTCAAAGCTGTGACATAGGGAATGTATCATCCCTATTTCAATTACGAAGATTTAAATGTGTGTGTGTTATGGAAAACAGTGGTAGCATTGTGTACTATGAAGGTTCTCTGACTTTCCACAGTAATATATTTGTATACATGTGCGTGAGTTTGTATAATGTACATATACATAACTGCATTAACAAACACTGTATTAATACAATGTTATTTTGATTCCAAAGCAAAATGCTTGAAAATTAAGGAAATTACAGACTTTATGTGGGCCATGCAACTTCAGTTCATCCCCACTGTGCATATGGCTTTATGACACAGCCATTTAGCGTATAATCACACACAGTTTTCATTCCACATTTTTCCTCTTTCCATTTTCAAAGCCTTGTGCAAATCACAGTACTGGTTGCGCCCTTCAAACTAATAGCCATTGGAATTTTTAAATACAAACTGTTTAAGTGACCTAAATGTAAGAGTTTGCTACTACTATCCAGTAATAACATGGTATGATAGCCAGGGTATGCACTATTAAGAAGGATAATGAACAATGATAATAATCCTTAATAAGTCATAAGAAATAATAAAGTAGGTAATGAGGTGCCAGTTTCCACAGTTAGCTGTGAAATGTTTCTCATGTTGACTTGAGAAAAAACATATAAGGGGATGAAAATGACAATTTCAGTTGATTTACTCTCACTTTTGATGTTTCTTCCTAACATCAAATTTGTGAACTGGAATGACAGAGCTTAACCATGTTCTGATACATGTTTGTTGCAGAGAAATCTTTTGAAAAATGCAGAATCGATTGAAGAACAAGGAACAATAAGGTATCCGTTAGTTTCTGGCTGATTTCCCATCTGACGTTGTAATAGCATCCAAGACTATTTGTTTAATTTGAAATAGAATAGCGAACCATGCCATTCTGGAACCCCTCCTAGCACATACGCACATACACAGACCCCAGCAACAAGCTCCCTACCCACAGCCATCTGTCATGTGTGCCAATTGGAGCAAACCACTAATATTACTCAACAAGGAGCTCATTATAGTTTCCTCCTCATCTCCTGGGCTTTTGTAAAAGATCACAGTCTTTGGGAAAGTGCAGCAGGGAGGACAGCCATTCTGGACTGGGGTGCAGTCTTTTCCTTTACTACATGTCTACATCAAAGTCCATGCATTTCAGTAACAACTATTATTATTGTCACTCAGGATAACATCCCTTCTTCCTAGAACATAGGCCAGCTGTGGGATCAACCTAAAAATGACTGGTAGCCAGCCCATGCTGACCTTCTCTGGACTGTTTCAAGACTTTATTTCTTTTTCTCTATCTGTAAGTCTGTTTTGAATCATCCATTTAGTTTAAATCTTTCCCAGTTTCCCATCACCACAAGGGAAGTACTCGCTGGAGCAGATTTTCAAGAGATACCACAGCTCGGTTCCACCATCATTCATTCCCTATGATTTCACTGCTGGTCAGCCCATATTTAATATTTCAGTGGAGCTTCCTGCCCTTGAAACTCCATAAACTCTTTGGGACAGAGATGATTTTGTTACATCGGGGTATTCAGTGTCCAGCACAGCAAGGCCCTGACCACAACAACTGTAATACATTAAACAAAAAATGGCAAAACTACAGAGAAAAACTCCGGCACACAAAAAAATCCTTTCTCTTAACTTCTACCTGAAGCAGATGCTGGTGGTATATTTAACGTGTGGGGCTTCGCTGATTTACACCCTTGTAAAAATCAGTATTCAAAGCTCCTTTTCATGTGCAGCTTCCATCTAAGTAAAGGGGATACTGCATATCAAAGGCAGCTGCACCAGCCACTTTAGATTTATTAGTAAATCCATTGAAAAAACATTTCCAGTGAAATAAATCTCAGCCTGCTGACTTCCTCCTATTCTTTACTTATCCTCTTATTGATTTTTGTCTCGGAGATTTAAACCTCTCAATTTGTTTTATGAGACACTTGTCGAACAGATGACAAGAAAAAAGACAGCGCTGGATATTTTCCTTAGCAGTTTTAAGTAGAAATAAAGAGCATTTCTTTGAAATTAGTCTTGCTCTTGTGACACAGTAGGAAGAATATATCTGACAAGCCCTTTAGAAGGCTTTAGTTTGTGCATAGAGAAAGCTCACTGGCTGCCACCAACACAGCTATGTGGCAGCAGTGCCCCAGAAGCTCATTGACAAGTTTGACATGTAAACAAGCTGTTGCTAAAAATATTTAACCTAGGGGATCCTGGCTAGTTGAAGGGGCTAGTAATGGAATACAGATCCTTTCACCTCTAGGCATCTGTTCAAAACTAGGCCATTGACTGAAAGTCATTATCATCTGATGGCTGTTCAGAGAAATGAGTAGGTGGGCTCTGCTCTGTGTCCTGTGAGCAAATTGTTGCATTACTAAACCACACTGGGAATCTCAGCCGAAAACTGGGGCCTGGCACCTTCTGGTGGCTGGGACAGCTCCTCCCAGGAGGAGGGTGTCCTCAGCTTACTTCCCTCCAGCTCCCTTCCAAGGACATGTCACCTGGCAGACACTTGCAACAGCTCCCCTCCCGAGTTGCTACTGCTGCTGTTCTGGAGCTGAGAGAAGATGGAGGAGCACATCTATACCCATCCCCCTCCTGCCTCCTGCCCCACAACCTGAACTTGTCCCAGCCGATGAATGCCAGCAAGGCACTGCTCTGAAACCGAGATGCCAGCTGCAGTCATTTCTAAGGGTTCTCTAATCATTTCTAAAGGTTCTCTAATCATAGAAAAGAGGCCACACGGGCTAAAACACCATCTCCACCTTGGAGGCCCGCCTTCTGAAGCAGAAGTGAGTGATAGTGGTAGAGCAGCATGAGGGACATTCACCAAATGTGAGGCGCTGGCATTCACCATTGGCCTGTGCCGCGCCAGGCACAGTGCAGCCTTGTCCAGGCTCTGCTCTTTGGGCAATCCCACAGTTGGTCTTACACAGCAATAGCAGCCAGGTCACACACATCCCAGGGCTTAAGCATGGCACCCTGTGCCCTGCAGTTTGCGCCGTTTCCCCAGGGCTGAGCTGAGGTAAGGGAACACTGAGTGTGAATAAGAAGCCGGAGGCACACGCCTTCCCTTCAGGACTCTGTGGGGATGGATCCAACCCACCCAACCCCAGACAGGGCAAAAGCAGGTCAGAGAAGTCCTGCCAGACCAAGTGCCTGTTTCTCTCCTCGGCTCCACAGGCTGCCTGCAGCAGGGCGGGAAGTCAGGGATGGGGAATTTCTATTCCTACACATTTTAAATTGCTGTTACTTCACTTACCCTCCTTTGCACTGGGATGTGCACTCCAAGATGGTTCTGTCAGCTTTCAGGCAGTCCACTGCCACAGGAAACAGCTTTCACTCCACTTTGTTGTTCAGCTTGAGGCTTGGCGGTAGCTTTACACTTAAAATCATGCCCTGAAGAGACGCAGA
>NW_009204378.1:0-587 GCF_000690835.1 Fulmarus glacialis
GAGCGGCTGGGTGGTATTTGGCTGTCTGCCAGGTCTACCACGACAAAGCTATTCATTAAGAAAAGGAAGGATATATTCCAACAAAAGGACCTAGAAGTAGAACTTCAAGAAAAACATGACTTTTCTGACGGAGAGAAGGAAACAATATTTCATATAGAAAACTAAAAAAACTGCTAATGTATTGATAGGCCTGAATAAAGAAAAGCTGGAGATTGCTTCTATTTCTGTCTATGCTGGTTTTGGTTGGGATAGAGTTAATTTTCTTCATAGTAGCTTGTATGGGGCTATGGTTTGGATTTGTGCTGAAAATAGTGTTGATAATATAGAGATGTCTTTGTTATTGCTGAGCAGTGCTTACACAGTGTCCAGGCTTTTTCTTTTTCTCATTGTGCCCCCGACAGCGCGTAGACTGGGGGTGGGCAAGAATTTGGGAGGCGTCACATCTGGGACAGCTAACCCAAATTGACCGAAGGGATGTTCCATGCCATATAACGTCAGGTTTGGCAATGACACAGTGTCATCTTCTGCTTCTCACACCACCACAGCAGTGAGTAGGCTGGGGTTGCGCAAGAAGTTGGGAGGGGACA
>NW_009204379.1:0-899 GCF_000690835.1 Fulmarus glacialis
CTCCCCTCCCCTCCTCTCCCACTGTTTACACCGCCAACATTTTTTCCTTATTCATGTTGGCTTCAGTGAACTTACGATTACACCAATGTGGTGGAAGCAGAATTTGGCCAGCCCCCAATATTTTTCACCATTAATTAAAATCTTCTTTAATTTGTCTTGTTTTCCTCTATAACAATTTGCCTTTGCGTCAAGTAAATCATATGTGAACCATACCAGCTGAAGCAATTTCTTAATGACTTGATTCTTGATGAGGACGTGCTTTGTATAATGCACTAATTTAAAAAAAAAAGTAATCAGATAACTATAAAATGGAAGGGGGGAAATCTATGCAAAGCTCCAATCATAAAAAACGTCTAATACTTTGATACGATTGAGTTAATTTCCCAAAATGGTAACTAGAAAAGTTGTACCTTAGATGTTACATAGCAGTCATCAGAGCAACTAGTTCCCTTCCGTGGATGCATGTTGCAAATGTTGCAGCTGATATGCAAATATGTATTTTGAACTGAAAGAAAAGGGCTGCTTAGGAAACCAATAGTGTTTTCTACCTAAAGGTAAACCATGATGGTCACAATGTGATATAAAGCTAAGGTACGTTGAAATGTTCCTTTCCTAGCACCAGACCCATGTTTTGAACCCCGTGTTGTGAAATTAAACAAAGGGGGATGCCGCTCAGCTCTGGCTGAGGTACTGCTGCAGAGTGAGCGTGAGGGGAGCCACGAGGGAGGGCCCGGGAGGTTACACACACCGCGAGGAAGACAGCGGTCCCAGTGCGGCATGCTGTTCTCTAATGTTGTCTTCTGCTGCCGCTACTCCTGTGGAGCACCAGGTCTGTCGTACTAAGCAACCAAAGAAACAGGCCCAAATATCAGGGACAAGCAGCAAGTGTGCCGCTTCAG
>NW_009204379.1:909-30466 GCF_000690835.1 Fulmarus glacialis
AGTGATGTCCACAGGAGGGTCCTTAGACGAAGGCTTTATTTGACATAATATGGATGCGTTTCCCACAAGGTCATCTCTGTTAGTGTGCAGAGGAGGGGGCAGCAGGATCTGGGAGCAAGGGAAGCCTCCATTGCACATGACCAAGCGTGCCTCAAACAGCAAGGCCTGCCTATCTACCACAGATACCAGAGTGTTCCCGTTATCTTGTCCACAGGAGGGTCCTTAGACGAAGGCTTTATTTGACATAATATGGATGCGTTTCCCACAAGGTCATCTCTGTTAGTGTGCAGAGGAGGGGGCAGCAGGATCTGGGAGCAAGGGAAGCCTCCATTGCACATGACCAAGCGTGCCTCAAACAGCAAGGCCTGCCTATCTACCACAGATACCAGAGTGTTCCCGTTATCTTTAAATAACCCACTGTCTCTTTCACTTTCGTATCAGGGACTAATGTTAGTGAATTACATACTAAAATCCCAGCCTTTCCTTAACATCACCTTGACTTGCTGTACCTCATTGCCAGCTGGCTTCCTCAAAACTCGGAGCTGCTCAGCACTAAAGCTTTGACCTGGGCCTCTTTCTGCATGATTCCCCTGTCATATTCAGGACAGCGGGAAAAGAAGTAACTCTGATTTTAATCACCTTATTTCATGAATAATCAGACAGTTGATTTTTATAATAGTGCCATTGCATTATTTAATTTGACAATGGCCCAGCTGTAAATGTCTGCATTTCTCTTTTTGTATCATCCCTGACATCTGCCCAAGGAGAGTTTAAACCTTCTCCTGGATTTTGCTTTTGTTGTGCTTTTCCGAAAAGGCAAACACTTTGTGATTCCACGGCTCTGTGACAGTTTCATCTTGAAGGCAAGGAAATAAGTAGAAACCAAATTGCTGACAAAACCCACGTGTGAGGATTGCTGTGTGACTGCCCTCGGTAAAACAGAGGCTGTGTCCCTTCCTCAGCTCCATAGAGCGAATCCCATCGTGGATTGGAAGCCACACAACAAAAGTGCCATGCCTCAAGTTCTGCTGGCCGGCACACCTGCCCAGCTTGCCCATAAGGCAGGTTGGCCCAATGCAGGCCACCAACAAAAGGTCGTACTAACAGGATGGGGCTGATTAGGAAGCAAAAACCAGTCCTTCAGAAAGGCTGGTATTTCTTGTTTCTTTGAAGAAGGAGGGCTGAGTATGACTTCAGCATGAATTATTTTAATTGGTGGTTTTACAGACTTACGCATAGGCATGAAGAAAGCTTCAGCTATTGGAATAGTCTCTTATTTCTAAAGTCTTCTGACTTTAAAGACTTAGTGGGAAAGAACATATGAAATTGATATCTTCCAGGAACCACCATTCATTACCATTGTATCTGCATGAATGAATGACAAAAAAAGTTTTACAAAAGCAGATGAAAGGCTGGCGAATCATTTCCTATGTCATATAGAAACCTGCACATCCATCAGGCAGGATTAGCCGGAGGAGGGGCTGGGTTCGCAGGCAGCAGCAGTTAGGAGACAGGAGCAGGTTTGGCTGCTCTCAGAACAGAGCTGAGATGGGCACTGCACCCTAGACCCCCTTTCCCCCCCATATTTCATACAATGATCTGGGCAGCTTCCAGTACTGTAAAATCCAATGTAATAATTTCAAATAGTAACTACATGCAAACAGAGACAGAAATACTTTCCCGCACGATCTCCTTAGTCAAGTTATATAGAAGTTCTGCAAAGCACGTAGCACAAAAAGGCAGAAAATGGGCATAAGCCTGCAATGATAATCTGAGAGCAGAGACTCTGAGAGCTCTTCCTCCCATTCTGACTGGAACAGGGTGGTTTAAAACTCATAATACTGTTAAGAGTTAGCATGTAGATAAAGGATTCACTCTTACTGCATGCTTTCTATATCATCTATTCCTTTCACATATCTGATTCCACAGAAATCATAATTCATTTGGTTAGATGTATTTTTTTTACTTCGTTCTTCCTTTTACACAATCTTTATAGACTTAAAATACCCTCCTTTCTCTTTTCCTAAGAAGCTAAGCTTCAGGGACCATAGCAATATTAATACTTGTGGTTTGCTTTTTTTTCTGCATAAGTTTTGGGCAACTTGTTTTCACTGCATGGAGCCACCAGATGATCCCTCCTGAGTCCACTACAATTCTCACCCTTCCAAATCTCTCTCACCCTATTGAAAGCCGTGAGGTCACAGCAATGTGTAGGCACCACAGCATGTCCTTTAGGCCATGAACTTCAGCTGAACTGGGGGCCCTCCAAACCCCTCTTAAGAGTTGGTCAGGGCCAACAATCCATAGATGCCCTCAAGACTAAACATGTCTGTTCTGGCTTTGCCAGCCTGCATTACCAGGAGTCATGCCTCCTCTTCAGATGCACCACTGCCTCTCCACGGAAATCAAAGGCATTGCCTCCAAGCAGAGAAAAACACATTCTCCATGCAACCAGGCGATGTACAAAAATTGCAGAGAACTAGCAATGCTGTTCTTGGATACTCAGTTCTCTGAAAGGAAACAGCTCTTAGTGCCTGGAATTTCTGAGTGGTTTTAAGCAAAAAGCAGGGAAACAGGTGACACTGAGAAACCGTATGTGTGTCCAGATGCTGTGCTTGAAAGAGCTAAAGACTTGCTTGGTAAGGAAGGGGTTAAAGATACATATGTGCTCTAAAGCAGTGCTCCCTACAGGGTGACGTCATTTCAGGATGTTGTCCAGGCTTTTCTTCACAAATCCTGCCTTCCCGAGGGAAAGGAGGGTAATCCCTAGGGAGCAACAGGAGAGCACTCGTCCAACTTGTCCTAGGACAGCTATACGTGCCGAAGGAGAGGAGGAGAGAGCCCATGCTGTGCTGAGAAACACAGGCGGGCGTTCATGCTGTGAGCAAGCTCTCTGGGGCGGGAGTTCTCACTCTCCTTTCTCCTTCTCCTCCCTTTTGGTCCACAACACGGTGCACAGTGAGCCAACCCTCCATGTTTTTCTACAATGCATATAGACTTATTTCTAGACACCTTCTCAAAAACCTAAGAGAAGAGCTAACGAATGCTGTGGGGAAAACACCATGACAGGCATTTAAAGTAGTTTTTAAAATAACAGAAATTTACATATTTAAATTGTTTATAAATCTATAAATTATACACTATGTTATATTGTACATCTATTGTATGACAGCTGATGCTTTTGGAAGATGCTTGGAGAGAACTGTTTGTTCTAGGAATAGCACAATGGGCCATTCCAGTTGATGCTAACACTCTACTGGCTGTATCTGGTAAGAATTGCACAATTTAATGACTTTGTTACAAAAATTACCATAAAAATACATTACTGAAAAAAGAACAACATGTAAAGAATAACAAATTCCTACTGAACAATAGAGCATACCTGTCATTTATAAATCTATATTTAAATGCAAATAATGTTGTTTTGTTGTATTCATGACTGCTTGCATTGTCATTTAAATGCAAATTACTGTGTTTGTTATCATCCAAGAGAAGATTTTATATTAACTTTCATACAATATAGTCAGTTTACATGGAACCAGATAGACAAGTGTGACAATAGAGTGGATATTGATAGCGAGGATTTTGTCAGAAATCAATATAAAATAAAGCAAACGCCTTTAATATTATTTATTTCATCTGTTTCTGTTTTAGGCATGAACAGTGACAATACAGATTCTCAGAAGCTGAATAAAATTATTTCAGAAATACAGGCTTTACAGGAGGTTGTGGCTAGATTTAGACAACTTCGGCTAGATGCTACCGAATTTGCCTGTCTCAAATGCATTGTCACTTTTAAAGCCGGTAAGCAGAAAGAATCTCTTGCTCGCCTAGTCTGATAACTATGAGGTTGCTACTTTAAAGCAAAAATGATGTTTTAAACCAGACATAGCATTATATCATCCAACAGGTTTCCCGGTATTGAATTCCAATAGTCGGTGTTGCATTTTGAAAGGCTGAGAGTGGAGCGCTGGGGAACTAATGGGAACATTTAATTTCCATTGATAGCACTAGCTGAACTGTTTTGACCCACCCAAGAGTCAAGCTGAACTAGTAACTGATCTGCTTTCCAGTGCCTACACACAGTGGTTCCGAACTGAGGAGTTTCCGAAACGCTGCCGCCATAGCAGCCCTTCAAGATGAAGCCCAGCTCACTCTGAACAGCTACATTCATACCAGGTGATCAGTGCCTTCTCTCAATACTTCTTGCAGGTGTAGGGGTAAAATCACGCTCCCGCTGTAGCGAAGGTGACATTTCCGCTGACTGAAATGGGGACTGGGCTGTTACACCAAGTATACGTTGGCTGTCAGCCTGCTGGGATTTGGCATTTCCTGATGAAATGAGGAATGTGGGATTTATTCAGACAAATTGAAAAGCGGTAAAAGGAGAGAGCTTCCCGTGGGAAGGGATACCTGCTGTGGAACACTTTGCATTTCAGAAGGCTACATCTTCCTCTAATTTTATTCAATTAAATACTGCTAACGGTGATGCTCAAACCAACATCACATCTCACAGCAGTATGAGCGCTGTTGACCCACGATCTCCAATACACTTCCCCATGTCATTTCCCCCCTTCTGCAGACACGGAAATCGGGACACAAGGAGGTTAAATGGCTCTTCCAAGCTACCCTTAGTCTGTTCTCAGGTTGAAATGAAAAATCCAGAAATTGTGAATCCCATTTTGGTGCTGCAGCAGAGTGATGAGAATCATTGTTTGGGAAGAAAATATTCCTCTCTGTCTCATTCAGGATAAGTCCCATGGGATACAGAAATCTTAAAACCTGCTGTAAAAGCTGTAGCTGTCATCCCACAAAGTCTACAGGGGTAAGCCCAGGATTGCATGAAATGTACTATGCAAAATACAACCCCACACTCTAGAACAGGTGGCTGTGAACAGATCAGTAGCCTCCTGCTGTGGACCACTTCAGAGTGGTGGGACGGGGGAAGAGCCAGAAGAGCGCACCTAACATCTTCAGCAACAGCTGCTCCGGCTGGTTCAGGACTTCTGCGGAGGGCTGCGACAGGTCTTGTGAAGTCCATATCTCAGTCCTCTAGCTGCAGTGGAGGTCCATGAGACTAGCACAGTGGGAGATGGAGTGGTGGAAGAGGAACTTTTATACCATTTTTTCCTTCTGAAACTTTGATCTGCTCTCATAATAGCTCTGTCTAGCAGAAGTCAATTCAGTGTCAGAGATTAGATGGCAGCAGTCTCTGAAGCACTTCTATTTAGTCTAAAGGGAATGGCCTGCTCTGGGGATAGGAGCAAAATTGCAAATACCATCCAGTTATGGCTAGTTCAGAGCAAAAAGAATAACTGCTGCATAGCAACCGCTTCCTGTTCTTACAGAAGGCCTTTCCCATGAAGATTGCTCCCTGGAGACTCTGAGTGAGCCAGGGCCTGTTGGAGAGAGAAGCCAGGGAACAATGGTTTTACATGGCCGTGGTTTCCACTCCAGGCATGGTGACTTTTCCATTGCATTTCTGCACTGCTGGAAATATTTAGCTACTGGGCTAAATAGCATCTGTTGTAAAAGATAAAGGAAAAAAGTGCAGTCCACTGACAGGACTGTCACATTGACTCCAATGGGATAGGGCTTTCAGTTTGCGTTTCCTCCTCAGGCTTGAATTTACCTTCCTGCCAGTGTTACAGCAGTATCAGCCCTTTGATCTTAGTGGAGTCACTCTCAACAGGACGCAAGGGAGGGCAGACCGGAGAAGCAGAATTTTTCTCCGAACGACCTACTCCTTCTTTGAGGGAGACGACTGTAAGCAGAGGCTTGAGAATCACTGGTGTGAAGTCAGCACAAGCACAGCTAGAATACATATCCTATGTTGTGTTGGCTTCAAAAGCTGGGAGAAAGGATGGAAAATATCCTCTCACACAAATACATTACCTGGGGATAAAACACCGCTTCTTTAACCAAAAAAAATCTTTCTAAATGTCAATTGGTATTCAATGTATAAGACAACCAAAAGAGGGCAAAATGATTACCATGACCATCCAGCTAGGTTTAAATTGCACTTAAAATGACAGGGTATTTATTATAGGTCAAGCCCTTCCCTGAACTGCATCAAGAATATAGTAGTTGTCTAAGGGACAAGTCAGAGCAGAACCTGTCTCTGTATTGCTACTATTCTGAGGGAATAAACAAAGGAGCTAATCAAAACTCAGAGACATTGGTCTCTATTCTGCTAATCTCCATTATGAGAGTTTTCCTTGGGGTCAACCTTCTTGCTCACTGTCATGGTTTAACCCCAGCCAGCAGCTAAGCCCCACACAGCCCCTCGCTCACTCCCCCCCGGTGGGATCGGGGAGAGAATCGGAAGGGTAACAGTGAGAAAACTCGTGGGTTGAGATAAAGACAGTTTAATAGGGAAAGCAAAAGCTGTGCGTGCAAGCAAAGCAAAACGAGGAATTCATTCGCTACTTCCCATCGACAGGCAGGTGTTCAGCCATGTCCGGGAAAGCAGGGCTCCATCATGCGTAACGGTTACTTGGGAAGACAAAACGCCGTAACTCCGAATGTCCCCCCTCCTTCTTCCCCCAGCTTTATATGCTGAGCATGACGTCATATGGTATGGAATATCCCTTTGGTCAGTTGGGGTCAGCTGTCCTGGCTGTGTTGCCTCCCAACCTCTTGTGCACCCCCAGCCTACTCGCTGGTGGGGTGGGGTGAGGAGCAGAAAAGGCCTTGACTCTGTGTAAGCGCTGCTCAGCAATAACAAAAACATCCCTGTGTTATCAACACTGTTTCCAGCACAAATCCAAAACATAGCCCCATAGTAGCTACTATGAAGAAAATTAACTCTATCCCAGCCAAACCCAGCACACTCACGTGAGTACAAAACACAGGGGTTTAGCACAGGTAGCATCCATCTGTACAATTTGCTGAATATTGGTCTTTTCTGTAAAGTAAAAGATTTTCTTTGGAAAAATATCTAAAAACTTCAACAGGTTTTTCTCTCTCTGTCTCCCAGGTATCCCACACAACCCTGTCGTTTTGGAAAACTTTTATTGCTTTTACCAGCTTTACGTTCGATTAGTCCATCTACAATAGAAGAAGTGTTTTTCAAAAAGACCATTGGGAATGTACCAATTACAAGACTGCTTTCAGATATGTACAAATCCAGTGACATATAAATTACCTTAAAAGAATCGATCAGGATGGACAGTTTGAGAAGAACTTTTATCTATGGAGAATAAGCCTCAACTAACAAAACCTACAGGAAGCATAAGCCTGGGAATGTTTAGCCTTTAAACCCATTGACAAAAAATATCCCAGTAGATATGATTCTGCTGCTCTGAACAGAGTGATTTAGATCATGGAGAGAATGCTTTGTTCTACAGAAAAAGTGAAAGTGGTTGGAATTTGGCTGCTATTCCTGGTACTACAGGATGGAGGCAATTCAGATGCCAGTCATAGTTAACAAAGACTCCGCTATTCTCTCATTTAACTGGCAGATCTAAGACAAAATGTGAAAGAAGGTACTTTGATTTGTCTAGTATTTGGAACTGGGTGACCAAACTTGGCTTCTGTTGTAATGTGAGATGCAGTGGCCTTCAGAACTGTTTTAAAAGTAGCCTATGTTGGGAAAATCTTTTTAATATGATAGGCAACATTTAAGACCAGGTTACCAAAACATTGCTTCTGCTATAATACATCATGAAGTGGCCTTCAGAACTGATTAAAATGTAGCTTATGACAGCAGCTTCATTCTTCCGGCAAAATGAACTGGTGATCTTTGATGCGGATGTCACCACAATTTGTTCGGTTAACATCTCAAAGACAGAAGAGCTTTATACACTTCCCCCCCGACCTTCCCTCCTTCTTCTTCCACACACACAGACACACACATACACACCTGAAAAGATACAAGTCAAGAAAGGAAGACTAAAACAGCAAAACCAAATACAATGGAGATGACCACTTCAGTGACCTGCTGGCTGTCCCGTTGGCACAGTGCTGAAACCAAAGGCAACGGTGGCCAAACTCTTTGTCAATGAGATGTGCAGAGAAGTGAAATTACTATAAAAAAAAAATCGACGGAAGGAATTTTATTTCAAAGAAATAAAGGTTGTTGACTGATACAATGCTAACAATTTCCAAAAGTCTCCAATGCCTTTTTAGAAAACTCCAGGTTCTAATTTTGAAGCCTTGTTCGCCTACACCCTCTCACACACAAAAACGTTATAAGCTGCTTATTTGATGTATAAAAAATGTAGAAAAAACATTTAAAGATAGCTGCTGTACTTTTCAAAATTTGATTTGTTATTAGGAACTAGCACTGAGAAAAATCAGCACTTGGACTATCATAGAATGAGTAAAACTTTTCCTGTACAAAGTGGATTAACTGATTTGTGAAGTTAAAAAGTTGTACTCATTGTATTTACAAAGAATAAAAATATATTGAATTTAAATTACTTTCCACTGTTCTTTTAATGCTTGTCCTTCTATTTCTGGATTAGTTTCTTCCACTGTACCCTACTTACCAGGGAACAGAAATAATCTCTACTAAAATGGATTGCCTTGGATTCTGTAGAGTCTCCATCACCAAAGGTTTTAAAAAACATGTTAGACAAACATTTAAGGAATAGCTTAGGTGATCCTGCCTTGGGGCAAAGGGACTTTGAGGTCCTGCATAGAGCTGTTTTCTATAATTCAAATATACACCTGCTGCAAGGTTTCCTTCTCAAGGAACTGACACAGAGCTTTTTCTAGGACACTAAATGGATCAGAGGTCTAACCTAGTGTAAGTCTTCTGTTTCATGTTATTACAATTTTTAATATCAGCAAATTGTGCAGCTAACAAAGGGTGATGAGTACAAAACCACTGCTTCAATTAAAAAGATTCTGAGGTTTTATTAAGGTGTTCAATTGGGTAATCACACCAAAGAAAGAGGTAAGCAACTCCCAATGCACAGGAACAAGTTGGCTACAGGAGAAGGGAAATCGTTCATATGGCAATGAGTGACTGAAGAGCCATGCACACTAAAATGACAGGTGGAAATGTACAGTGTATATCAATGGCTCATTGGTTTTCAGTGTCAAGGAATACAGACCACAAGCGAAATCCTAGCTCCACTGACTCCAAGCACAAAAATCTCATGCGTTTCAGAGGTCAAAGTTTTCACCCCATCTCTCTTCCATTTGTGCAGTTTGTGAGGTCTCACATTCTGCCCTTTCCAAGACAGCCAGACCATAAAATATACAAGACCATTCTTTTGATAAGTCGGGTGAGACAAAGCATGGGCTACAGGACTTAGAAACATCTTCTGTACAAACTAGCATGGAGCACTTGAGAATGCGTTTAGCAGAGGGCATAGCACATTCTTAGAAAGAAACCAACTATGAAGTGTTCTTACTGCACCTGTAATAACCTTCAACCATTTTCTGCTCTCTACACTAAAAAGAACTGGACAGGGCAGAAAATCAATTGTGGCTGTCCACGCTGTGACAATTCAGCTTATAAGCTAAAGAAGTTGAGCCCACTGCTGTGCAGAACCCATGACAGAACACTCATTTCAATAAGATTGGTGCTGCTATCCCAGAGCAGCAATAAACATGAACTGCATCCATACTGCAAGGCAACCGCACTCTGCAGTGTGGTGTAGTCCCAGTCCCTAGATCACCCAGGCTAGAGGATGCAACAGAGTGTACTGGCTTTCTCCCAGTTGCAAAGCAGGCAGGGCAATGGGTGCACACCCATATCTCATCCTCTTACCTGCAGGACCTAGCCCAGCTGCAGAGCAGAATCATGAGCTGGGAACAATGCCCAGATCCCTGTAGTTTAGGCACAGCTAATCTCAGACCATGTCTTCCTCCCAGTACTGCAGGTTGCACAGAAGCAGAACCAGTTACACTACACTAGAATTAGGGTCTCCAGTTAGCCTTGAAGGACTGAAGGCCAGGTGAAATCCCAGAGTCCAGTGTAGATGTCCTGTCAACCTCAGAGGTTAACACTCCAAAGTCCTCACTTTGGAAATAGGAATACTTTGACATCAAGCATGCAGCTTTTCCCTCTTCAGCTTAATTCTTTTTTTCCGCAGCAGATGATACAGATTTGTGTCATCATCTTTTAGGGATACAATGGGGCATTTACTCTGATTTCTGAAAGAAGCTTCTCTCAGAAAAGAACATTTGAGAAAAGAAAAAGAACACCTTACTATGTATTTAAACCTAAATAATAAAACTTCATATACGTTTAGCCCTTCTTTCCCCATCTCCAAGAGTAACTCAACTTTTAAGTGTGATTCAACAAGCACAGGGAATTTTAGAATTGATTTTACATTATCAAAAACTTCTTGAAAAGCTAGACTGTGTTGAGAAGCTAGACAGCTCTGGGCTGCAAGTGGGCTCTGTCAGTTTTGGTCCTGGTTTCATGAACAGGACTGTTGGAAAGATTCAGCACTGTCTTTGTTAAGTATGAGGGGGACAGAGCAATTATTTGAGCATCTAACTATTCAGTGTAGCTAGTCACTAGTACTACATATAATCCAGTCAGCCACCACTGTTTTGTCAGTTCAAACTTTTACATCCAGATTTCCATAAATGAGGTTAATGGTCTTAGTTAAAGGAAACTAATAACTTTGCCAGTAAGTTTGTAGGATTTTCTCAACAGTGGTAAGAAATATTATAAGCAGGAAAAAGCAGTGGAGCTAAATCTAAGCCAACACATACTGTTACCAAATAGCACAAAATGCTGGATCAGATTGCTACTAGAGTGTTCTTGAATCTGTTTTCAAGAGCATCGGGATAGCTAACTCCCGTGCCACATTTGGAAGCACTAAGGAAGCTTCTCCAGCCATAGAAGCACCTAGTGAGAAAGACAACTTCAGCAGCGTTGCTTGTGAACCGCAGTTCAGGCATCAACAACCTGCATTCCACCAGTGGTCATACAAGCACAATGCTACAGCTTCCCCTTCCTTTAATGTTCAGGGAAGTGGTCTATGATCTTATAGCAGGCTTGTACGACTTCATGTCCCTAATTGTATTTGTAGAGCAGAGCTACTTTAATCTAGGACTGAAGTTATAATATATTATAGGTTATGTCAACATTCCTTTCTCTGTAGGACAGTATAATTTTCACTTGCTAGTTGAAGCTAGATTGATGCTTCTCATGCCAAGTAGAAAGGTACTCTTTTCCCAAACATGTTGAAGCCACGCATCTGTTGACTGCCTACCATGAACGGGGTTCCAGCTTTGGCTCCACAACACAGGAACAGTCTTCAATACTTTTATATGTTCTTTAACACTTGAGCAGTGAGTGCCAGCATCTAAGAGTATTTAGTGCTGACTGTTACTAACACAAGACCACACTGCAGAAGAGCATTACAGCAAGGCTGAAACACCAGTTCACTTAATATAGTCAAGTCCCTGCTTCTCAGAAAGCATGAGATACCCCACATTCAAGGCCAAGAGTGACAAAACATTTGAAGTGCATTTTCACTTTTATTTCAAAACTTTAGACAAGTTACTATAGTATATAAATTTGATTTTTTCCTCTTACAGAATATAAAGATAATTCCCTCATTACTTCAGTATAAAGTGTTTTACAAGCTTGAAGACAATTGCATAAGTGTTTCTCACACAGGGTATCAGAAATAAAGCTGTCTTTCTACAGAAGTTCAGACAGATGACTACCTCAGAAACAGCATAGCAGTTTAGTCAAATACAAGTGAACACATGACACTACAACTGTGCAAGTTCAAGTAAGGCCAAGTCAGTAAACATTGTTAAGTCATTGCAAATAAGAGTGGAAAGGTTTGTGAGACTTTGCAAGGGCTGGATGGTCTCATAGTATAATACTTTTAAATCAAGGATTCAGAGGGATTTAGCTAGAAGATGAGTGAGTTCTTTAATGCTATAAAGCATATGCAAAGACCAAGCAGTGTACTGATGTTAGTGGAGACTTCGTGCCTGTTTATCCTCAGCATGCTAAGACAAACTACAACCTCTTAAAACCAAGCATAAGAACCACTAATGTTTGAAAAGATGGTTTCAGAACTCAAGTATGTCTTATTTTGGATGGTGTGTAGTTTTTGTCTATTACTTCATCTTGCAAGAACATGTGAAGACAGCGCTCGTTCTGTGCCAGTGGGTGGCCTGCAACCCTGGAGAGGAAAAAAACAAGCATTAGTGCTAACAAATCAAGTCTACTTGCAGCTAGCCAGCAGAGCAAGGTTTTATACCAATAATCTATGGTTCTGCACTTAAACATAGATCCCACTTCCAGTTCACTGTTGGTGACTAGAATGATGACTGGCAGCAAGATTTGTCACTCTTCCCCAGATGAAGCTAGTCCATAGGAACCCTGAGTTACCTCTGATCACTTGGAAGCATGTTATGTCACCATCTGTCACCTGCAATCAAGCGGACTATCAAAGTGCCCATCCTAGCATTAGGAAATGTACAGTTAAGCAAGCCAAGTGGATTTTTACAGGTCTTGATGCCTTTGACACAGGACACCTTTCTAAAGTCAGCTTAACCCCTCAGTTTGCAGTCTAATTCAACAGCAGTTAGCCCAGGCAGAGCTAAAGATTTACTCCACCAGGGGGTGTGAAGGTCTTCTGAAGGCTCTGACACTGTCTAGAGCAGTGACTTACATGGTCACTATTCCTACCATGTACAAGCAGCACTGATGCACAGCCAGAGGGTACCAGCCATTCTGTTTATTGCAGATGTCTTTAGATATGAAACATAGGAGACAGAGCCTCCTATGAGGCCAGCACCTCTACTGTAGATTTAGTTTTGCTCCACATATAGACTGAGCCACCATCCTTTTAACAGTAAAGGAGCTGAAACTGCATTTGAAGACACTTCCAAGCTTGGAAGAAAACGACAAGATATTGCATTTAAACCCTTAAAATAACATGCAGCCTTCTGTGTAAGTAAAAATACAAGAGAACCAGAATCCCTGGAAGTCAATCACTTATGGATATGAAAACCTAAAGCAGTTTGGTTTGAAAAAAGTTACATCCAGTTTGGTCAATCAAGACAGGCTTCTTCCATTAAGAGAGAAAGCCCCCCATCCTCCCTAGGACAGCTTGTGTCAGCCTTATGGCCTCCATATCTAGAGAACAAGTCTTCTGAGGAGCGGCTGAGGGAACTGGGGCTGTTTAGCCTGGAGAAGAGGAGGCTGAGGGGAGACCTCATCGCGCTCTACAACTACCTGAAAGGAGGTTGTAGCGAGGCTGGGTGTTGGTCTCTTCTTCCAAGTAACAAGCAATAGGACGAGAGGAAATGGCCTCAAGTTGCGCCAAGGGAGGTTTAGACTGGACATCAGGAAAAACTTCTTTACTGAAAGAATGATCAGGCCTTGGAACAGGCTGCCCAGGGAAGTGATTGAGTCACCATCCCTGGAAGTATTTAAAAGACGTGTAGATGAGGCGCTTAGGGCCATGGTTTAGTGGGCATGGTGGTGTTGGGTTAACGGTTGGACTCGATGATCTTAGAGGTCTTTTCCAACCTTAATGATTCTATGATTCTATGATTCTACTCTAAAAGGAAGTCATCTAGTTGAACACATGTAATGCACAGGCAACTTCAGTGGCTCAGCATCAGTACTTCCAAGCACTTTCTCCAAATGTATCTATTAGTATTTATTTCACCACAGGACAGATTCACTTGTCACTACTCACTTGTCATTGAGGGTGTCCTTTAACGAGGAAGCTGAGCTCTCCTATTCAGCACTGATAGGTTTTATGACTGCACTTGAAATAATCTATCAATCTTGCCAGGTTCTAGTAAATGGGCAGCAGTCTCAAGCACTAGTTCACAAGGAAGACAGTCTGGAAATAACTACTTTCTTACCCCCATCAGACTGAAGTTGCTGGCCTTGAACTTCAAGAGGAAGATACACAGGAGAAGATGATGAGGCAGCAGCATATTCCTTCTCCGTTTCAGCAAGGCTTGCAAATTGGTAGCTGAATTGCAAGACTAGACCTGATCTCTCAGATTCAGCTCTTGGTTTCACATGAATACCTCACTCTGCATTGGATTTTCCTCAGTATTCTTCTCTAAGGTGACCCTTACACAGAGCAGCTGCTACCTCAAAAATTTTCATGTATCCCAAAGTCAGGTTCAGGCAGACAAGTCTGTTGCGACATAGCTACGCCTGTGAATGTCATTGTAGGTAGTATTGATGGTGGTGCCAGCAAGCTGGCCTAAGAGAGCCGACTCAAGTAAGCTGCACTGCTGTGATTTAGTCCCCCTCTATTTTACATCTAGAGGGACAGCGCTTCTCAGCAACATCTTGGATATCAAGAACTGGCATCGGTGTATCAAGATCTTTTTTGGATACAGTGATATCAGTTATCTGAGGGACTCTTGTCTAGGTCTAGGAGTGAAAACCAGCTTTGTGAATGCAGTAAAGTGACTGTATTATGCAAATTAACTTCAGGACTAACTTCACTAGTACCCAGAGTACTTGGTAGAACTCTTAAAGCTTCTACATGGTTCAAAACTTTAATTATTAATATTTGCTTGATGAGTTGGTCATGCCATTAGAATAAACTGATGAGGCTGAATAGCTAGGAGTTCTGACTGAAGAATCTTGTTCCAGCTGTACTCAAGTCTGCCACTATATCAATATCGACATTAACAGCCTGCTTTTATGTTTCAAAGGAGGAAAAATTGACCAAGAAGTTTTACACTTCCACAAGATCAACGTATTACTTGCTGTAGGACTGAACAAGTGATACCAGTAAACTGGCCACTCCGTTTCTGTCAGCTATATTGAGTTTTTCAGAGATTCCAGTTAAGATGACTGTTTCACTATCAGCTGCTTCAGAACATAAACAGCCCTCTTCCCCCACATATTGCTAGACTCAGCATACAAAACTTTCAGTAAGTGCACTTCTTCCACATTTAGAGTCCCAAGCCTGCATGGATAAAAGTTGTACTTTACAGTCATGACTGCCTTGATTGTACAGCCTTACAAAAATAACACACATTCCATCTTACTATAAGCACATGTGCCTTAATGTAGTGTAAATGCAAAACTACATGCCTCGGAAATTCATTCCACTGTCTTTGAACAGAGGAAAAAGCATTCTAAAGCATTTTACCTACTCAGAACCATTAACAATACCTCTAAATTTAGCTAACAAACAACTATGTGAAGAAAAACTTAGGAGATTTCATGCAGTCACACTTAGCTCACTTGTACAAGACAGACAGTTTTAGTGAACTAGTCACTTGCAACTCCAAGTCACATGCCTGAACTGACTAACAATGACAAGCAGATCAAGCTCTGGCTTAACTCACAGACATCCTCTGTCCCTGTTCAACAGCATCACTATTCAACAAGATTAAAATGCTAGTGGAACTGACAAGCTTGAACTTTTAAAGGCAGCAGTCCCAAATCCAGTTGGTCTGAACAGTATTGGCTCTAGAGACCAGAAGAGCTGGATAACTGACAGTATTCCTTCTTACCCACTGTTTGGATCCACATTGTTAAAGAGATTAAAGTAGCTCTTCAGGTCACTATATGGAGAGCGGTTAGTAGTGTCAGATGGTAGAAAAAGAATCGTAAGACTTTGTTACTGTAATTTCTGCTCACCCTTTGAAAGGCAGTGACAAAACCCAGAGTGACTATTTCAAACTATGTATGTGCATACCTCAAATAGTGTTTTTACATTTCAGAAAGATTCTCATGATTAGAGAAAATACGCATTGTTACACAAGCTGATAATACCTCACATCTGCAATCAAAGTAAACTACTGTAAGCCCATTGTAAGCTCCATTGTTCACCCAATAGAGGACACCTTTTCAGAAATGAAAAAGTAGAACTATTTTGAATGCTATAATTTTAGTGGTAATTTGCATAAATTAACAACATCACTAACATTCATTTCAGCTGTTCAGGTAAGCATTAAGATATCCAAACAACCACTGGATGAGCAACGTTAGCATGTCCTACTGCAAGATTATGTGAAAGTTATTATTCTGAACCTAGTGCAGCTACCATAGTTTGTGGATTAGCAGCTTTAATTCAGTTTTCTGGAGCTGAGTTCTGGGTTTGTCTCCAGATAACTAGACCCAAAGACCCAACACTTACTTGTTTATGAATTGTTCAAGAGCCTGCTTCCTTTCCTCTATAAAGGAATCATCAAATATGCCATCATCTCCTCGGAAGGGGAGCTGACGGAGAAGAGCTTTTCCTGGTAGAGGTGGTACCACAACCTGAAAGATTTAGAAAAGTGTCCTTAAGTGCAGCCTGTAAGTAAGTTTATACACCTCCTGTGGCATCTCTTCCTCCTAGAGGACCCAACTCATCAATCACATCCCTAGTGAAGTAAAAAAAACATGACCAGAGGAAGAACAGTATCTGTCATAGAGGTAAGTTGAATTCAAGTAGTTTAACTCTGAACTCTGAATTAACTCAAAACCATTAAACATCCTTGTAGCATTGTACAACTGAGGTCTGCTGAAAGACAGTGTTTTAGTTCTGGACATTTTCAACCACAATATCTGTTCTATATGATACATATGCTTTATAACATAATGATAACACTTCAGCATCACTACTCTTTGTATGTCTATGAAGACTTGTATTTACCTTTCATTTTACCCACCTTGCTTTCTCTTTCTAGTTCATTCCTTAACCATTCAAAGTCACTGTATCTTCTTCTGACTGTAGATTCTTTCAATTTGAAGATAGGTAGATTTGTCTGAAAACAAGAACATAAGCTATTGATTAGACAAATTAGAAGTTTTGATAAGCAGAAGCAAGAAACAAGCTGTTAAATTACAAGTTAGTTCCACTTCAGCACAACAGTATTGAGAAACACTCAAGATAGAGCTTTATCTGTATTTCTGTAAGCCACATGAGCAAGCTGTGCCTCAAACTGCTTAACTGTGGGCCTCATTTATATGGCATCCTAATCACTGGTATTTTGCCACCATATCACCTAGCAGAACAGCAGATTTGCCGGTCACTTGAAGAGATGTTCCTAAGGTTGCACAAGCATCTTCTACTCTTACTGTCTCAGGAGCTGGATTCCCAATGCCAATATATGTACAAAATTAGGGGAGGGGGAGAAGGGGGGAAGAAAAAGTCTTCTTAATCCATGCAGGCTCCTCTTATTGCATTCAAGGGAGTCTTTCAGGTACTAGCATAGGACATTAAGCAAGCTTCCTATACGTTTCTGCTACCCAATACAACATGGCCTCCAACATCTTTAAAAGCAAAATCATTAAGTCCTACAATGAATTCATTTGGGACAGATGAAGCTGAAGGTTTCCTAGTACAAGCTGCCAGGTTTGGATAGCCCCAGAGAAGCCAAGATGCAACACAACATTCAGTGCTGATGAGATCAGACTGTTTTGCTACAAAGTTAAGCCAAGCAGAGCTTGATGAGGCAGAACTTTCCTAAAGAAGGCTAGGAGTCAGCACCCACCTAACACCCTTGAAAGAGACATCAAACGGGAGCCAGGCTATAATACTGCACAAGACCATGTTAAATACATGAACATTTCGATAGGTGTCCTTGCACTAACTTGTGTAAGAGCCTATACTACTTCTATTCATTCTTGAGGTGCAGGGTTATCCCATTGTTATAATCCAACTTGCACGTTATTTTAAGAGTGGACATCGAGAGAGCTCTCCTAATGACATCCCCAGAATGGAAAGCTCCAAGATCACAATCTGAAGCTTAAATGTTGAGATGGCAAGCTGGCTAGAGTGTTACAAAAATGTTTGTAGGAGCTACAACCTACTAAAAGCAAGACCAACAGTCTGTAATTGCCATACATAACCAGCACTAACAGAACAAAGCTTACTGTTGTCAGACTGCATATTCACTTGAATATGTCAAGCTGTCACCTTGAAAGACAACTATTGAGGAGCACCCTAGGAAGCTGACGTTCACATGGGACTACAGTTATCCCGTTTTTCTGTTGGCATAAGGACTGTAGTCATTCTCAGCTTGTGCCTTCTGGTTTTTGTTGGTTTATTTTTTAAGTTGTAAGCCATCTCACTCAGCTTCCGGTCCCAGTTTGAGTGAATATCCCTGTACAATATCATTTGTAGGCTGTTATGCTTAAGCTATCATTGAGTGATACTTTTGGCTGCTCAAAGCAGGTCTAATTGCAGAGATTCTTTCCTGCACTAGGCAGGCCTATGACTACAGGCCATTGTATTACTGCCAGCCAATAACCAGTTTTTGGCTGTCACAGTTCAAAAGTACTTGAGAAGTTAGTTGTGTACTTTCACATTATGCTATTTAGTCCATAATTTACAGACGATAAAGTACAGAACAGTATTTTGTTATGAAATCTCTTACTGCTAAATGTTTAAAAGTATTCAAGCTCTCCTTCCCAGGTAAAACATTGTTGATTGTACTAGTGACTAATAATAAAATTGCACTTAAGTCTATTATGTCAGAAGTCAGGCTTTATAAATAAACACTCATCTTGAGGATAAGAATACCCTACTCAAGAGTGAATAAAGCTAGGTTCCCCAGAGTGCATGAAGGAGCTTCCCAGAAGTGAAGTACTGGATTATTTTTCTCTGATTTCAGCTATTGGCTTTTTAATCAAGTTCAGCCTTCCACATTACAACACCAACTCTTTGTCAGTGTCTCGGGTAGAAAGGCCTTTACAACATTTAACATATAGGCTCTCACCTGCAGAAAATATTCCATTCTCCTCTCAAGTTACTTACAAGAGGGATTAGAACTGAATAAAAGCCGCTAAAAACAATGAGTTCCCAGGTCTTCAGAAACTCTTTTCATGCTTCTGGGCATGAAGTCTATAAAGTTAATCTCTAAACAACATATCAGGCTTACAGGTACAATGTGGGGGTAGAAGTGCCAATTGAGCTCATTTTACCTTCTACATTCCCTTTTGAACTTTTGACATGCTAGCCTGGCTAGCAAGTTGGAGAAAAAGACAGTTAGAGTACTTGTTTTCCCTTCAAGTTAAAAAATCTTCTCAAATTTTGATCATAAGCACTGGAAATGTTCAAACTGAAGTGTATGCTAGAAGGCTCCCATTAAATTAAGTGGCTTACAAGTCACAACTTGACAACTACATGCTAAAGGAAAGTGTGTGTCCCTCATCCTTTGGTCTGGATATGAATTAGAGCTACCTGTTGAGATCAACTTCTAAACCTCATGTTCCTTAAAACCCAGAAACTGCAGCATTTCTCCTTTCTCCAGAAATTAGTACTGATAGAGAACGTTCTTCAGATATGCAGCTGTTAGAAAGGATCTATTTAAAAAAAGCAATTTGAGAGTCCTGTTTTATACTGCTTAATCTATTTTTAACTCAGGATATATTCACACCTGAAGTTACTGTATGTGCCTTTCTCATTAAGGATTATTACCCTGTTTAGCAGACCACTTTTTCCTTCAGTAGGAAGGGTTTCTGCATGTCCTACTGCCTCCATCTACCATGGATAGATGGTTTTCATTAAGCAAGCCAGACGGCTGCTGAAGCATGGGCTATGATTGGGCAAGAATTTGGTAGAAGGAGACAACTCTAAGGTGTCAACAGAAGCTTTCAATTTCTATTGAAGTGTCACTTCAAGACCATGCAGCACATCAAAGTTATTCTCAGCTTCACAGTTTATCTTGAGAGTTATCCTTGCTTAGTCACTGAGGTGCCAGTAGCTATTCTCAAAACTGCTAGTGCCTTGTTTGCCTGCTAGAACAGAGATGAGACTAAGGCACAAAACTTGAAGTCAGGCTAGTTTCATTTTTACAAACATTTCTCCTCATGCTCGTTCAGCATTATAGTGCCTGTTTTCTGGCCTTCTGATCTGCTAAGTCTACTGTCATGAAATTCATGACCCAGTTTGGCACAGCCCCTGGAGCATGGCTCATTCCTCTGATAAATTCAGCATAATTACTGCAGCAATTGTTTTTTCTACAGTGTAATAATATCTCATTTTTATCAAAAGCATTTTCAACGACTTCCTAGTCCAAAATGATGCCTCCTAGCAGTTTGAATGCAAGTCCTCAATCTGAAAGGATTATGCATTACCTAAGACATTAGACAACCAAAAGTCACTAGTCAGAATTGCAGATAAAGCTTTATTCCAGAAGGATTAATAAACCAGCTTTGCAGAAGTCCCACATAACCCAAAATCCTAAGCATAGAAAGATGCTAAGACAAGACAGGTTCTATCTAGCACTGTTTCTGTACTAGACTGTATATATACACCCATTAGGCTTTCTCTGACTGCTGTCAAACTAACAGTCTGTATTCTGTTGTGTGAGTTAATGGCCAAGCCAGTACACTGGAATAAACATTGTCAGAACTGGTGCCAAGTTAAATTACATAGTTAAACAGCAGGTGACAAACCCAGACCCTTAAGTCACTCCTGCATTCCTCCACTCAGATGCCAAACAAGTTTCTACAGTCATTTGGCTAGCATTCAACAAACTGGTAATGGGAAGCACTGGTTGCCTGCTAACAGATTTCAGGGCAAAACCTGTATTTACAGAAAGCATGTTTCTTCAGCTACATTTATGTTATTATAACATATTCAAACTACAAGTCCAACTCCAAGCTCAGGAGATTCCCAATTCATCTCAAAAGCAAATGACAGCCCTAAGACAGTAGCTTGGATAACCAGATAACAGTCTTCTAGCTGTTACTATGGTCAATCCCCGAGCTATGCCCAGAAGTCCGAAAATTGATTATGTATACAAGTAAGGAGACTTTCACAGGCACAATGCAAAGTTTGAGTACTAGTAATACTGTCCATTCAGCTTCAGATACACAGCTCCCCAGTGCAGCCATTCTGGTATACAAGTTACCTTAAACGCAGGAGAAAACTAGACTACTTTATTTAAAATATATTAGTTCATAATTCTAAGTAATTTTAAGCGTTCTGTTATCTAGACTAGATTAATTTATCCAGTGAATGGAAAAAGCCTTACAAATAGCTAGACTTGCTCCTACAAATTTGTTTCCAGACAAAAACTGAATGCAAATAGCATTCAGGTTCCTTCAAAGAGCATGCTGACACTCCACAAGATTGACTCTGAATGTCACTGCAGCCCAATCCACCCCCACAACTGCAGAAACTCCACAGCTGTAGTTGTCCAGGATAGTTTGAGGCAAATTTGATTCATTTCCTCATCTGCCAATGTATAACACTCATCAGCAGCCCTGCATTGCCCGTGTCTCCCACTCCTAACAGACTGAGAATAAAGCTGCACTGTTGCCATAGCACCTACTTTGATGTTGCCTTTTCAAGTAGGTTATGGTAGCCTTGATACAACTCTATTTCCATTAAAATAGAGTGAAAGAAAGCACTCAGCTCACTTTTGATAGAAGTTTGTGGCCTTGACTCTCAGAAACTAAATTCAAGCTTCCTACTACCTCTTCATACAAGCTGTAATCTTCGTCAAGAGACTACACCCTTTGGCTACATTTACAGTCAGCCAATGGGAGCTCTGGGGTATTACAGTAAGTAGCATTCAGGGTGGATCAAAAAATATTATGGTTTTCTTAACGCAAGAGCCTGCTGTCCTTTAGTACAAGAAACTGGCTTCAGCAGTCCACTGTTATTGCAGAAACCTTGCCGGTGATTTGCTTCCTTCCCGACTTGACATAAGCAGCTACCTCCCCATTTCCTACAATTATAAAAAGCAAGAAAGAAGGCAAACATGCTCTAAACTTCAGTTGCTAGAAGTTTAGATTTTTGCTGTGTACTTTACTGAAGGAAAATCTCTTTCCCCACCGCAAAAGATCAGATAAGAGGTTGTTATTTTTCTAAGCTTCAGTCCTTTTGATCAAAGCAGAGTTCTACGTGCCCTTTTATCCACTTGGTGTCCTACTACTGAAGGTACATTACACAAAAAGTCTAAAGTTAATAGAACACTGAAAAATCTGACCATATGTATCCACCCAAGTTTTAAACAATGCTGTCTTAAGCTATACCAAGAACTATAGAACCTCCCACTCCACAGTACTGAGACGTGGAGCTAGGATGTTTTCCATCTTAAAGACTAAGGCAGTAAAATCCTAATAGCAACACAACCACAAAGACTATCATCTTTAGACAAGAGTTAACCTTTGCCAAGTTCAATGCCTTGAGCCTAGAGCTGCTTTATGAAAATTAGTGTAGGGGTGCCTGGGTTTTTGCCAAGCAGCATCTATCATCACCTGATCACGTTCACCAACATCATGAACAGCTGAATTATGGTGTGCCATGGTCAAAAGCAGGGTAAGTCTAGAAAAACAGATTGTTTAGTGATTCTTTATTCTTCAGGTTGCATCCTCAGAAGTCAAGTGTAAAAACAGGAGCCCACTTTAAGAAGGACACATTCAGGCAAAGGTTTTTACAACACCCAGACAGAATTAGTAACTCTAGATAATTATTTCAGGGTTAGTAAGCCAAAGCCTCCCTTGAAATACCAAATATTCCTTTTAAAAAGAAGGGACTGCTACTTTTACACAGTTGCAAGGTGTAACTGCCATATGCTCTGATTTGGGCTACTGTAAGGTTACCATTCATTTCTCATTGAGAATGACTGAAGAGGGATCATGTTAAGTTGATGCTTTAGCATCATTAGCTGACATCTACCAGCTACGGTCAAACAGGGCTGACAAAATTGCAGTGAACTGTTGCAATCGATAGTTTTTATCAGGAACAAAAGTTTTAACGTGCTTTGCGAGCTAGAGGCGGTCCAGTATCCCTACACTTCACAAACTTGCAAGAAACAAGAGATAAATAACTAGTATAGAAGTAAGTATACTAAGTAGCAAGAAATTATCTTCATATTTCCAGTTTTATTGGAGCAGTAACATTCACTTTCTTGAGTAGCCATCTAACAGCTACAAGAAAGGCTGATAGCTCCCGTTCATTAATTTGTAGCACATCTTAACATTTAAGGGGTGCTGCAGATTAGGTCCATAGAAATAATCTCTGAAGCTTTACTTCCAGATATAGAGGTGGCTTTAAACCACTTAAGATATAGCTTCATTTTCTTCTGGATTTTACACTAGCTTATAGTTATACTTTCAAGACTGGCTTCATGGCCAACACAAACTATACTGTCATGTGCCCCAGAAGATCCTCCCACGACAGAAGTTTTGAGCTGGATTCTCAAGAAATAGCCACAGAGGAATACGTTCATGGACCTGTCTTCAGCTGGTAAAATACTTGTTTTTATACCTTGACCAGAAGATTAGGGTTTCTCCATCCTTCTTGCATCAAAAAAATTACAGCAGCATCAGCAACTTCAGACCCTTCGCTCAGTGCTATAGCTCCATAGGGCATTCGGATTATGTACTTGCTAAAACAGTCTCCAGTAGTGCAACTGGCATTGCATTACCAAGTGAAAAAAAAGTTAAAGAAAATCCTTAGCCTACAGTTAGAAACTCATAAATCTACACTGCATTATTTGTTTCCCCAGATGAAAAACAGTAGAGACCCAACCGCTCTAAAGTTCAAGCTGACACTTTTTTGGCAAGCCATCTAAAAATAAAGATGTATCAAAATACTCTGGCATCACATGCCTACCTGGATCACAGCCATCTGTCCTACAACAATTAGTCATTGTTCTGTTTGATTTGGTCTGTTCAGTACTGTACTAGAGTGCACTCTTAATACATGACAATCAAGGCCCGCATTGTATGCGCAGAAATAAAGAGTCAAAGTCACCAGTTAAACTAATACACTAATAAGAAGCACTATTCAGAGACTTGGTTATTTTATTTACCCAGTAACAGACGTCAACACCAAACTAGATCAGTACCTTTGGACTAGGCTCTTGAAAGTAGTTTAATCAAAAACCTCTACAGAAAAATCAGCTGCTCAGGGCAAATACATGCAATAGAACTTGTAAACCCACTCTCCCTGCTTTGGAATTTTCTTTCATCCAAGCCATTCCACTTCTATGTCTCCCTAGTCAGTGTCCTGGGAAATTCTTAGCCTTCCAGCTGTCCTTTTCTGAATTATTGCTTGAGGGAACAGTTAATGTTTGTAAAGATGCAGTACCTGGGCTGTAGAACAGAAAAAACAAAGTCACCTGAATCAGTGCATTTTTATTCTTTGAAGAGGAGTCTAAAAATATCTAACCAGTAGCAGTGTCTAGAATAGGGTAGTAAGAGTAATTACTACAGTTAGAGCAGTCTTGCAGCGTGATGCAAGATTTGCAGTAGTAGAGAAATAGAATTAGTGCTGATTATGCATTCCTATACACATACACATCCACACTGAGTCAGTGTTTAGTCATTACTCCACCACAAGCTTCTCTGACTATGAAACCGAACAATGCTGAAGTCAACTACGTGTACCAGCAGATTTGATTCTTCTCACAGTAGGAGAAGGGTTTGCAACTTCAAAACTGCCAAACACATGAAGGACAGGAAATTTGGTATCGTTCAAGGACAGAACATTTCAGACACATTCACCAGATCATGAGTGCCACTTTGCAAAACCATGGCATAAGAGAAGTGCTTTCTGAGCAAGTTATACTTCCAGTTCATTTACAATCTTACTCTGACTTGATTTGATCACAGAAGTCGGACTTAAATCAGTCACTCAAGTCAGACTACTATAAATACGCTGAAATGCAAAGATGTATCCAAGCTAGGTCTTGAAAAAATGGGTTAAGATGAGACAAGACTTTCAAAAGCAGCTCAAGTTTAACAGTGTTTTAATAGACTTCTCCAATCCTTTGAGACCAATATTATTCTTAACGCTGCAGGCACTTCACAGCCTGTGTGTTCATTTCCTTCCCCACCACACTGGGCCTTTGTAGTCAAGTACCTCCGCAGGTCTACAGAAGTCTTTCTGCAGAAGATACAGGAAAGGTGACTGCTGCCTTGAAGAGCATTGGCGGCACCCAAGTGATGCATTTCACAACGTCTGGAAGCACAACAGCAAGGTATTACACCTTTCTGCTCCTCAAGACAAGCCACTGAGCTGTGGAACCTCGAGAAGCTAAGGTGTGCTTAGTGCAGAGTTTAATCATACTATTAGAGGCAACAGGCCATTCAATATTAAAGAACAGAATTAATAAGAGAAAGGCTTTTTGTTTAACTTTGGTTTGACTAAATAGAATTCTTTAACTAGTTGGACTAGTAGCTCCTGTAACAGTTATTTTATTTTAGTTCTAACTGTCAGTTTGAATATTAATGACTTCTCTGCAAGTTCTCACTAACCATAACCAGATAATTTAACCTTTTACTCTAGGTGACAAACCCAGCTAAAATGGGCGGCGCAGAAGTCACTTTTACAGAAATAACAGATTAAATGGTGTTAACAAAGGGATATTTTTCCAAATGTAGCAAGTTCCTGGATATCTGTATGCTTTGTTGACAGTATTCTAACCAATTCTAACCTCCTATGGCACTGCTTTTACAGTGGGTGTACAGCTCTGAAGTGTGTCATCAGTTGCTGGGATCGGAGTTAGCTTGTAAAGCTTAAGTCTTGTCTCCTTAAAGGATTTAGCAACTGAAGATGTTGCACAGAATCTGTTTGAGCAAAGATGTTCCTGTTGACCCACTTACCATGAAAACTTTTTGTCTCAACTACAGTAGAAGTCACATGATACCTGGAACTGGACTGAGGACTGCAGACATGCTGTAGGATGATAATATGACAACTGTCATTTGTTCTACATTTGCTTCCCGGAATTCAGAGAGGACTGGCTTACAGCCCATAAATAGTAACAGGTATTCACATGTTCTTACTGAAGAGTGTTAACACGCACAAGCCCACCATGAAAAGGTGTAAGAAGTAGAAGGGAACCACCACACCTCTGGGGGTGGTTCCTGAGTGAACAGCTAGTAAAGACTCATGAGAAACAGCATACAGCATGCAAGGGTATTTACACGGAGAACTTAGCTGTTGGTTCACACTTTTCCTCCAGAGGTAAGGGCAGTGAAATAGTTTGTTGTGTTACTTTAGCAGGCAGCCTAGTTAATTATGTTAGTTTTAACCACTGCACAGTCACCATACTGTGATCATCTAGACACCTTCAGATGAGATGACTACTTTATCAAGTTTTATTTCACTAGAAAAAGCACTTGGAGCTTTATAGCCCACTGCATTGTCCTCCTTTTTAGTTCACCCTAAGCCTTGACACGAAGGATACATTAGAATGGTACAAACTCACTGCCTAACGCTGCTGATGGAAAGCAAATTCTCAAGTACCCTGCCAAGAACATGACCCACTCAAATTTGCTATTTTAGCACTGCAGGATGACATTTTCCATCATTTACCAACTACTGAACAAGACATTTGACTTTCATTGCCAAGCTGCACTGTAGTGGCATACTGCCACATTGTGTGCCTTATATTGGTTGCTACAGTGGAAAGCTTTCTCTCATCACCTTGTCCGGTTTGCTGAAAATAGAGTACAATTTAATGCAAGTTCAGGCTCAGAAGGTCAATACTTTGGCCAACTGACCATCTGTGAAGTAAGCTGCCCCACTGGAAGTGCTGTATAGGTTCTACCTGCAGCAGTCGGAAAGCTTAACTACTTGTGAAAGTACCATGCATTTACCACAATGCACAGCCATCCTACTAGCCTGCACAGAGACACACACTATGAAAAACTTTCCTAAGTACTGAAATACAATACTGACTTGCTTATCCAGTAGTATACTGCTAAGCAGTCTACCCAAAACTTCTGAGTTAGGCTTTCCAACTTCCACCAGAAGCTGATGAGTACAGCAATACAAGAACTAAAGCATGAGGTTGTTCCACTTCCAAGCAACATATAGGCTTCAGCTGCAATACCAGTAGAAAGCTTGTCAATAAAAGCTTTGGGGGAACTCCGCAGTATTTCATACAAGTACTTTTTGCAAGATATTAGTTATCAGGCATCAGTTCAAGAGTCTACTAGCAAGCTCAGACTCAAAGTTAAGCTTTGAGATTCAGACAAAGCAATAAAGATAGAATTACTCTTGGACCGAGTTTGTAAACACCATGACAATGGTACAAGTCTAACTGCTTCAATGCAAACTTGAATCTTGGTGTCCTCTCCGACAATGTTTCTGGCTTAGCATGATCTCCAGCCATAACATGAGGCTGTCCAATAGCTTTTACCAGAACTTGGCAGCAGTTAAGCCATCCATTTCTGCGCCACTTAACATTTTAATGTTGGTGCTAGTTGAAGACATAGCTTTCCAGATACGATATAAGTAGCTCACTCCATCTTCTCAGGTTTGTTCTGCTGCCACTACTAGCACTGCTGGGGCAAACTGCAAATGTCAGCTGCTACTTTCTGTGACCACAAGCAGTTGTCAAACCACAGAGGCTAGCTGGTGGCTATTGTCTGCCACAGTCCAACAAGCAGCTTATAGTACAAGGCCTACCTTTTAGAAATACAATACTACAGCAATTCAAGTTCAAACTCTTCTCCCATGCTGCAACTTGCATATTAGCAACATGGTCTGTGTTCTGCTGAGAAGCGGTTAATTGATACAAGTTTAGACAGCGAACATAATTCTGCATGACTTGTATTACCTGCTCTGTAGCCTTCCAGCATACAGAGACATAAAACTCAATTTTAGACTTTATGATAGCTATAAATGTATACAGCATGGATGCACTATGTGTACAGTAGTCCACAACTGGAAAGGGAATGATCATGTATTATAAGAGATAGTCCTGTATACAGGCATGCACAGATGCAAGTAAGGAGAGTGGAGGAAGCAATGTTTATACAGTAGTCAGACTGGGAGGAAGAATAGAGGAAGGTCACAGTACTACCACAGTGTACGTTTGTTCAAGTCACTTCTAGGTCTTCATTACAACAGGAATCCAGAATTTTCTACCCCAAACAGCACATGGGCTAAGAGTAACCTGTCTCAAAACCTGTTTTTCTGCTTTCCTTTCTGCTGAAGAACTTCAGTTGGGGATTTTAAAAAAGTTATTATTTTTTAATCCCAGCAAATTTGGTCTCATTCCTAAGGCCATATCATGGCTAAGTCCCTTTTCTATCATTTTCCCTGGATCCAGCAATTCCAAATGCTCAGTCTCATGGAAAGAAATGTCATCAGGAACTTAAGGCACAAATACTTCCCAGCAAGGTAGAGTTACACCTTCCTGCTAAGTGGACAGCTAGGGTCCTGATAAGGGCAGTGTAACGCAACACAAGTTGGCAAGTTCTAGTTTGTCCTGACACAGAGGCCAAACACAGGCTATAATTGGTTTAGTTTATTTTTCCTGCCCTATGGATACATCCTGAAACATGAGAACAGAATAGGTACTGAACATGACAATTTAGGAGCATCAGAATTAAAGAAGTGTCTTCCCTAGTAGCTTTAGATCTCAGTTGATTTTGCTTTTTTAAGTAAAGTTACACTAAGCTGAGGACTTAGACCTTTAATACCAGAAAATCCACACAGGGTTTTAGTCTTGTCTGAAGAATTTTAGCGACCAGTGTAGCAGTGCTCAACCAAAGCCTTCCCTGCCATGAAGGCATGTGCACTCCATGGTGTCCAGTGAAGGAAGACCTCATATTGCAGAGAATGTGTGCAGGGGGTCAATGAGGCCTCTTTCCCCTCTATTACTGTCTGTAATAGCTGACCAAGCTCAATCAGCTGTGACAGAGTAAAGCTATACAAGGTAGTGGACTCAACCACAAGCTACAAAAAAAGATAAAATTGTTAAGAGGTCACCTTTCTCAACCCAACTTATCCCTGGCAGCATAAACTAAAAGGGTGCCCTGCCTCAAGTCCCTACCAGCCACAGGCAAGGACCACGCCATAGATATTGCATTTTTCTGTCCACTCCTCCAGGCCTTCTTTATGAAACTAGAAAGACCAGGGAACATAGTAATGACTTCACATAGCTTTTCTCAAGCTCAGGACTCTAGCCTTTGGGGCAAGTCAGTGAACACAACCCTTCCAGCTAGGAAGGAGTCTAGTGGTACTGAGAAAAAGTATTTGATAGCAAATGGTGATAAACAGCCCTATTTATTAGGCACTCAATTGATATTTCAGGTACAAAAGAAAACAGGAAGCCCTCCCCCATACACACTCACCTTATCACTTCAGCTAGCTTTGATCTAGTGTGCCCACTAGATTTACTTACACATTCTCTACGGGTTTTTGAGGCTGCTGGAATCCTGAACTTGACCTCCTTCTCAGGGCAGACCCACCCATATTACTACACCTCAGACAGCTGGGAGTTCGCCCTCTTCTATTTACTTAAAGACAGACAAGCAATTGCTCACTGTACAGCAATATTTGAGTCTAATGGCAGCTGTGCACAGCCGTGCCGAAAGAGCATTTGTCCTTTGGTTATCTTAATCGAGACGTGTTGTCTTAGCTATCACTAGACCGTCAGAGTTATCAGCTCCAGTCGCTTGCAGAAGCTGGGGCCGGCTCTCACGCCGAGGATGAAGTCCACTGCTGCTCAGCTATCACCTCCCCCGCGGTACTCGCCGCATTAGCTGTGAAACGGGCCCTGAAGGACACGACGGCGGCAGCCCGTCATTGCCACCCTGGCCAGCCCCGGACACATAAGAGCCTCCCGGTTACATAAGAGCCGGCCAGAGCCCACGGCGGAGCCCAAAACCGACGCACCGGCTCCGCATTCTCTTTCTCTCGCCTTACACTTGCTCCCGAGGCGCCGG
>NW_009204380.1:0-11045 GCF_000690835.1 Fulmarus glacialis
AATTTATAACATCGTGTTTGTTTTATTATATACATACATATCTGTTATTATATACTTATCATAAAATATATTTACATTTTATTAGATTTATTATCAGTATAATTAAACTCATATTGTTTATGAAACAAAAGTAATGGTAAAGCTACGGAGGATAAAACATACTATAGAATAAATTGCCACAACACATCTGGAAAGAAATCATGTGAAAACTTTTATCAAGCGCAGTGTATAGTGTGGGCGGACAAAGGAACCCAGATTTGACAGAGGGAAAGTACATACCCGGGGCCAGATACTCAGCTGGGGTAAACTAGCAGAGCTACAGTGGACCCACCACAGTCTGCATTGCCTCACAGGTTGTGCAAGGTGAGCATCAAATTAAATTGGGCTGAGTTAGTGTCAAGCAAATTAAATTACCACAAAGACTCATGAAGATGAGCAATAAAAGAGTAAAGATGAAGAAAGAAATGGAGGTTGAGGAGGAGAAGGAAGCGAGAAAATCACCTAGGGAGAATGAAGAAGGGTTGAGTACCAAATAACTCCAAAAAAAAGGAAAAAAAGGTTATGGGAAGCACAAGGACAAACATACAGGAGAGCGACATACAGAGAGAGTCACGCTCTGTGAGATGGGGAATGCCACCCCGCATCCACTGAACTCAGCTGAATTTGGAGCCTGTTCAGCATCTAGCAGGAACGTTTTGCATTTTCAAGAATAATATAAATGTCAAAGAAATTGAAAGAGTAACGAGATAAACCTGGAGAGACTGGGTCAAAGAGATTAAATAATAAAGAAACAAATAAAGTATAGTGGGAAAGAAGGGAGAAAGAGACAACAGGTTGAAGAAAGAGAAAGAAAATTATAGCTAGAAAAATGATAACCAGAAAACACCGGGGGGGCGGGGGGGGGATTGTACATATATACATATATATGCATAAATATATATAATTTTGTGGTGAAAAGTGAAAAAAAAAAAAGTGAATGTAGGGAGACAAGCTATACAAAATTGGAGAGAAAACCAGTGTGAAGCAAAGTGCTGGTGAGGAAAAAAAGGAAATGTATAAAGATGGGTGGAGGCCTGGAGGAAAGCCCGGTTGTCAGAGCTGCAAAAGAAAAGAATGAAAATGGAAATTTAAAGAAAAGTTAGGACAATAAAGAAGTAAAATTAGAGACAGAAGCATCAGAGAGATAGATCAGTGAAAACATCCATGTACTTCAGAGATGAAGCTGTGCTGTGTAGATTTGTCACTCTGAAAATATTTTTTAGGGAAAAGCATTTTTCCTCTATACAGCGAAGAGGGGGACAGCTTGGCACAGCAAAAAAGGTGGAGCAGCACTGTCCAATTTGCTATTCATCCATACACTTAGCAGTGATAACAGTTCTCTGGCTCCTTGCCAGCCATCTCCCTTCTTGTGAGTCTGACCTATATTTTTTAACCCACTGCAATAAATTCAACCCTGACCAAAGCTTGTAGGCATGTGCATTGACATGTTGCGGTTTGATTTGTTTGCTCGAAAGGCAGCGTTTCTGATCGATTGGCCTAAACTGTGCTCTCCATTGAAGTGAGCAACTCAACCTTTTGTGCCATGGCTACTTCCCCTGTCAGCACACACAACATTGGGCCAGTGGAGACTGGGATGAGGTGATCCTCAACTGGCGTGTCGCTGGAGCTGCAGTGCCGCCGGCTGCAGGGGACACACACACCAGAGTCACCGGGCACAGCGTCTGCAGGGCTCTGGAAACAGAAAGCCCCCCGCCAGAGAGAAACGCAGCTATGGCCGCCTCCCGTAGAGCTCTGCTGTGCTGACAGCAGTCCCTCAGGGGTGTCCCTGCCCCCGCGTGGGCGGTCCGCAGCCACAGTCCCTCAGGGTGTCCCTGCCCCGGTGTGGGTCACCCGTAGCCAAGTCCCTCAGAGGTGTATCTATGTCCCCCTCAGCAGCACCCAACCTTGTTTCCCAAATACATCTGCTGAGAGACCCCGTGGGCTCCTCCAACTGCCCAAAGTTCTGGCGCGTTCGGGGTCCTCGCGCCGGTGCCAGAGCCGTTGGGAACCGGCTGTGGCCGGCACAGGGCGGTCCATGGCCTCCTCCCGCACCCGTCACCCCCGCAGCCTCCTCCTGCCCACACCCAGCTGCTGACAGCCAGCACAGCCCCTGTCAAATGGCAAAATTGAAGAGCAAAACAAAAATCACACTTTTCTGAAGGGAGGGACCAAGCAAAGGGACACGAGTCGGGGCGGGCTCTCCCGTGGTCGCCCAGCTCCTGCTGTGTTTTCGGAGGGACTCTCCATAGCCCGTGCTCCAAGCCCCCTGAGCAGCTCAGGCTTATTCAGTGGTCCCCGCTGATGCTCCATGGCCTCAGGAGGGATTGCTATGAGGACTTGTTAATGTTTTTTGATAATCTGGAAACTTAGTAATTAATTACATATTATTAGTATTTATTCTTAAACTAGGACAGAAACTATTTTGTCGTGGCTGATGTACAACACTCCGAAGCTGCCAGTGTCACATATGTCAACTTCTTGGTGAGAGGGAAGCTTTCAAAAGTAGACTCTGAAACGACAATTTTTAATAATTCATCACAGTTTTCTTCCTGGTCAAGAATGCCTTTTTTGAATGATCACATTGTTGGGATAATTAAAACAAAGTAAAATAAGTGGGATGAATAAATGTGTTTTTCTAACAAAAATCAGCATTGAAGAAGGAGTATTCTTTTGTGACTGGGTTTCTGCATACAGCAAGGGTGTTTATAGCACTACAGATGGCTTGTGATTCGACCTTAATTTAAGTTTCTGGCTGGATTGTACTCTGTATCAACGGGAATTATAATTTTAATACCAGTCCTGTATTTAATTCCAAAACTGTTGGAGTTTTGTATTTGTTTACATATTTTGCTCCAAGATAAAATCTCAATGACAGTAAATAAACAGTGTCATGAAATCACTATTTATTTATCACTACAAACAGAATTCATTTGGACTGAACTGATTTTCCAAAAGGGTTTTTAAGGGTTTTGTGGGTTGGTTTTATTTTGTTTTCTGTTGGGGGTTTTTTTGCAAGCATTTTAACTTTATTACTGTGTTGCTGAAAATGCTGGCTTTGCACTGAATACTGCTCTCATTTGTTGTGTCCTTCTATGTAAGAGACTTTTAGTTAGCAAATACACTTTTAAAGTGAGGGTTCCAAGTACTGATGTTTGCTTATAATCTTACTTTTTGGGGAAATATTTATGGGGTAAGGCATCCTGTGGAAATTTTCTTTTCTCCTTCTGTAAAATACACTAGTTTAATAGTTTTACTCTACTATTTTGTTCTGCTATTTTTATAGACTGATTATTGCACATAGACACATTGTGGGGTTATATACAAGGAAGAAAGAAAACCTGTTTAAGCTTTAACAACATTACTGGTACAAGAACAATTGGGTATGACTGAGCTATGAAAGGTGGAAATAAGCTTAGGTTAGAAACTTTAACCATCAGAGAACTGAGGTTCTGTTCTAGCTTTGCTATAGATGACAGGGGTTCAAAAAGCCAAGCTTATTTTAAGACACAACCTGACAGAGAAGTTTGACAAACAGAAAAGGTGTCTTGGAGGAGGAGGAGGCATGATTTTAGGTGATGAATGAAATGGGTATTTTCCATGGTAGTAGTTTACAATTTAAAGCCCGACATGTTGTGAAAAGGGACAGGACTATTCCAAGTATGAACCAGGAGGCTCTATCTTCCAGCCCTTTGATCTTTGATCTCCACACCCAAATGAGGAGTTGGGGATGACCTAGAAATGCTCAGTTTAAACACACTGGTTCAAAGACTTGTGAAAAGGAGGGGGAAACAGAAGTTTCAGGGCAGACATGAAATGTAAGTTAAAGAACTGGAAAAGCAGCAAAGAGTACTTGATAAAATGGTGCCTTGCTGTTAGTGATCAACCTGCTGTTAATTGTGTCCACTTGCACTTTGTCTTAGGTGAGGAAAGGAAATAGGCTTAGTGAAATTCTTGTAGTAATGATAAGCAGGGGAAACAGTGCTCTGAAACCAAGGATCTCTTTATAGATCTCCAAATCCAGAAGACCAAAAAGACTAGGCTTTTCGCAAATCAGTTGTGGCACAAAGCTGAGAGGAGATATCCCTCGAAGTGGCATAGCAGAACAAATTTAGGCAAGTGCTGAGGAAGTATTTTTTATTCCAGAAAGTGAAGTAAGCAACTAATAGGGTGTTCTCCTACACTTGGTTATAACCAACCGTGAAATGGTGAGCGTGCATTAGCAATTTCAGTAAGACTAACCAATAACAATTAAGGTTCATGTTTCTTAGGAAAAGAGGGAAGGAAAACACAAAGATGGGAATTTAAGGAAGTACCTTCAGAGTGTATGCTATATTTTCCCCGGAAATTAATGTAAGAAGAAGAGGAGTTCAAAAGAGCTGACAATTTCTTAAGCACTCTATGCTAAGATTATCAACTATTGCAATGAAGAAGAAAAAAAAATACATCAAGATCTCTCTAGGCAGATTAAAAGCTCTCTAGTACCGTCAAAATACAAGGAAGCATCCAAACAAGGCCAACTTACTACCAGTATTAATTAATAGTTAAGAATATAGGCCCAATTCACAGAATAAAAGGTCTCTTGCTCTTGTTAGTTATGTCAAAGGTTATCAGAACAGAGTGTTAGCTGAAATATGAAGCAGATATTCATTCATCATTCTGTGCTGGGCTGCTTTTGTTACAGGTCTGGAGAAGAGTTTTTCAGAAATCATACCTCCTCATCCTCCTTACACACACCGTATCAGTCAGACTCCAGGGACTAAAGGAAACATAATTTATCACATATAAAAACACTCTGTTTTAAACACAACCATCAAGGTTCACATTCAAACAGAGGTACTACCATTTGGAAAACTATCTAGTGTTTTCTTAAAGCTACTTGAGCAGACAGTGTGGAGTCATTGCCACTTGAGAAAATTATGCAAATGTCTTACCCAAACACTGCTGACCATAAACCATGTACTTGTACTGAGCTCCTTTCGATGAAGCACAGTGAATACACTTCATCAGCAAAAATTCAAGTGTAAGCCTGTAAACCCCGTAAACATTTGGCATGGCTGGGCTAGAAAGGAAAATTCCACCATTTGCACTCATCTGAAATCTAGCTGTCTCCCTTGTAGCACAGAGAAGAATAAGACAGTTGCTAAAATAATACATGTAGGTACTTACTGGCCTTTTCTCCAGCTTGAGGAATGAGGCAATTCATGTTCCCAAACAGCTAACTAGCTCTTTTTTTCTTTTTTTTTAAATCTATCCTGTGTTCAGTATTTCTTTGCAAGCACGGAAGTGAAAAGTCTTAGTGTACAAACTACAGAAATAAGCATTTGCACTTCTGTTGAGCTTTCCACCTGGTGATGTTCTGGAACAGTGGCAGCCTGACTGAAAAACCATTACTAAGTATTTTAAAATACTTCTTCAGAAGTCTTCATTGAACCTAATCAGGCCACTTCCATGGGTAAACTCAGTGAATAAGAGATTCACAATTGGTACTCAGTGAACTACCTGGCAAAGGTTCAATCTAATTTTTAGATTGTCTGAATATGAGTCCCAAAAGATAAAACACAGAAAATGTTAGTGCAACTATAAAAGAAGGAAAAGTTTCCACAAATTTTTGTAAAGTGAAACTTCTGCTTTTGGATAAATTGCCAATCCATCAGATTGGTCACCGTGACACCATCCTCTCTCAGATATGCCTATTACACGCAATTGGTTTCAGGAATTTTAGACGTGAAAGTGACTTGTTTCTCAACCTTACCCGTGTATGTTTCTCCCTCGTGAACCACATTATATGTAATAATATGGACATCAACTGTGGGCCTGATTCAGAGGTCTTAACTGCCCACAGTCTTACTGAGTTAGGTGGGAGCTATAAGTTCTCAGTAGCTTTGAGAATTAGACTGATATATTCTCACGGTCACGAAAAGACCATTGTGTTACAGATGAAGTATTCATGATATTAAATGTATCTCTGTCATTTAAGGCCTGGAGAATTGGCATTCTCCTTTGAAGATTACTGCAAGAAACTTTCAGTTATATTTATAAATGACGGAATTGGAGCACAAAGTGTTGAAGATAGGTAAAGTTAGAAATATGCATGTATTTTCTTCATGGAAAACTAGGAAATACCGAAACTATCTGTCATATCAATTATAGCTAATGCCAAGCAGCTATTATTACCAAGAACCATGCTTCGGAGCATATAAAGCTTGATAAATCCTTGCTTGCTTAAGCTCAGCAAGCAATTCCTTTAAACCGTTTTGGCAGGCAGAGTCAGTATGTGCACCTCCAAACGTCCTTGCACAAAGCACTGTAAATACAATTTGTCGCAGCACTGATACAATAGGCAACATTAAAATAGATAATTATTTCATGAAAAAATAGAAGTCTGCCTAAGGTTTTGCCCCTTATTCTTTTCTTAAAGGGACATCAACCCCCTCCTACTTTCCCTATTCCCATAGCCAAAGCTGGGACTCCACCAGCTCTGATGAAATTGTTAAAATAAGAGATCATTGTGGGTATGTTTTTCTCATTTGTGACACTAGTTATTAATGCAAGGCTATTGTGATATTACAGTATTACTGTGTTAGTGAATATATCTCATTTGCTTTCTTTAAGCACCTTCAGACTGCCAAATACCCAGCACTATAGAAGTACAACATATAATCGTGACATAGTAACATTAGACAATGTCAGCCTCCTGCTCCAAAATCCAATTCTGTGGTTGAACGTCAACAAGGTGCAACATTACACAACGTGCCCACAGCCAGCAGGAGCCTGGGGAACTGCAGGTTATAGGGCAAACAGCCCAGATTAGAACCAGTCCTGTACAAACAAACACAAGATGAAGGACCGCAGTGTAGCAGAACAAAACTACTTTTGAGGCAAGGTCCTCTGGTGAGATTAATTATAATACATGTAAAAACATAAAATTTGTTAATACCTAATAAATCATTAATGGACGTAAGCAGGGAAATTACTTACTGCTATCTTGAATCAGTGTTTTAAACTGTGGCTGAAATACAGAGTATCTCATTAAACAGTATCATTTTTGAATGAGTCAATGAGTCAATGTAATAATAATGCTTGTTTCCTTGCATGTTGAACCCCCAACAAAGAGGTGTCCCGATAAGCTCTCACACACAGTAAGCAAAGTCTCTACCTGTTCACCAACACACTATGTCCTGTGATTGTATATCTCCCTCACAACAGTATTGCACACGTTGCAGTGTAGCACTCTATCAGGTGTGGATTTATTCTGTACTAAAAAACAACAACAACAACAAAGCATAAACCTTAGGTTTATCAGCCTGCTAATGTAACTTACCATTTCAGGTCCTCTTTCTGAGTCTCCATTACTATCTTCCCCATCCCTTTTCTCTCCCATAACATAATGGTGCTGAAACGTGTCAGTGTGAAGTGTTACGCTAAAGCCTGCATTTCAGAACTAATTCTTGCTAAGGTAGGAGTTCTGCCTCTCTTGTACAGCCCTTCCTCCAGAGAAAGCTCTCTTGGTGTTCTTAGAATCATAGAATCATAGAATCATTGAGGTTGGAAAAGACCTCTAAGATCATCGAGTCCAACTGCCACCCCAACACTACCATGCCCACTAAACCATGTCCCTAAGCGCCTCATCTACACATCTTTTAAATACTTCCAGGGATGGTGACTCCACCACTTCCCTGGGACTCAACCACTTCCCTGGGTAGTTCTTCTTCTATGCAACATAATCTTCTGTAAGAAACAAAAGACCTTTTACAGTTTGGAAGACCAAGGAAAGGTTTCCAGTCTTTCTTCAAGACAGTTAGTCTGAGGAGAAGAGATATCTCCAGTCTTTAAATAATAATACCTTCCTCTTTACTTAAGGGTGCATGAAGGAAACTTCATGGTTGACCTGACTGGCGTCTTGTCTCTATTGCCCCTGCTCTGCAGAGGCTGTCTTTGGGCTGCCTTGAGAATTTCTAACATAAACTTACAACACTGGCTCTAAAATCATGAGCGTCCTTTTTTCTCCCTGTGTCTTTAAGAGCAAGATGGGAATATGCTTTTCTTCACAAATACATCTTCAAGCCATTCTCTATACAAACATAAGCACAAGATACAAACTTTTTCCTGATTCCAGATCCCCATATGTAGACCTTCTCCAAAGCGTTATCCCTGGACTGACAACTGATACAGCCCTGTAAACACCCAGCTATCCCCTCATTCCACATTAGATAGAGACGTTAGGGCCACATTAGGCATTTAGCTGTGCAACCAGCTTGAGGGATTTCTCAGTATAAGCATTGCCACTTCTTGTGTTGGGTTTGAAGTTTGGTTTGGTTTGCTTCTCCTCCCACATGTCACACAAGGCTCGGGGACTGCAATGAACTTCTTTCAGTTGCTGCTGGACTTCTACCTCTGCATGCTGCTACAGATGTGGAACTGCAGTCTCAGACGTGGAACTGCAGTCTCAGCTGATATTGCTGGTGTTGCTGTTCTGCCAGCCATTTTGGGAATATTTGCATCTTTTCCTTTGCACAAAAGGAATCCTGAGAATTTCTTATACATATAAGAACTCTTATCCAGTATGATATTCCTAAGAAAATTAACTAAGCACAGTTATTTTTGCCTTTTTTTAATATATATATATATACATAAAAGAAATCTGTTATCTTTTTTATTTGCTGGAGCTTCTTTCCATCTCGGTCACAATCTGCTGTTAACAACAGAAAAATGAAGTCAGCTATAGCTTTTTGGTTCTCTTTCAAATCCAAAGAATAAAAAATTTATGATGCTGTTCTGGAATCAGCCCTAAACATACATTCTTGGACTTGTTTTAAAAGAATTCTTTGTTCCAAAAATAACTCCATATTCCAAAATTTTTGATTCAGTATGTGCTGCCCATATTAAAAGCTTACACAGCTTTTAAAAGCTTAAGCTCTGCATATATCCTTTGTTTCAGAAAGGTATTGTGCAGCTTTCATTGTCTCTGTAACAAATAGGTTGATTAAAACAAAACTTTTCAAGGCAAAGTCTTAAAATGTGATTCATGGCATGACTTTAAAATCAAATTCAGATCCAATGTAAGTAGATGCACCACTACATTTTTTGTAACAATGACTCATACCAGATCTGAATCTGGCTCTTTTGTTAGAATCTGAAATCTTGATACCTCCATTACTGCAACATCGGCCAATTTTTGTTTCCTCTGTAACTTTTAGTGGCTTCTGCCTCTGTGTTTTAGAGCTCTCTCAAATTCAGCACAATGGAAGGGTGCACAACTGCTTAAGGCACCAGATTTGGACAAAGAGCATCTGGCCTCATCTGGTGCAGACTTCCTGTGAGATCTTTGTCTCTGGAGCTATTTCTATGAAAAGATCTGAAAATCTAAGCTGTACGTCCTTTTACTTTTACTGCCTCTGGCTCTGGGGTGCAAACAGACCTCTGGTTTGGTGTCTGGGCTTGTGACAAGGCTTCTGGGGAGAGTTACGCAGTTCAAAGCATATGCTTTCACAGGACCTTTCTGAACAGCGGTTCAACGTAAATATCTGTATGAGGAAGCTGACTTCACCAGGCATTCAACAAAGACAGATATTCCTTCATAGTGTTTCCCTCCACTGATCTCAGTTAAATAGTTGAAGTGATATAGAACAAATATGTCCCGTGAAGTGGCAATCCAAAAGCCTCTTCCCAGCCAAAGAAGAGCCACCCAGAGCTGGACCAGAAGAAACGGTGATGGAGCTTCTCCGGACACCTTCTCCTCTCGTTCATTTGGGCTGCAGAGCCTGGAATTCCCTCCCCTTCACCAAACCTGTGTTATGCACATAAATATATTCTCTCCAAGAGGTCAGCATTTGCCAACTGCTGGCTTTTAAACATAGCTGGCAGAGGAGGCTGCGTGGCAGGCCCTGCTCTCCATAAAGTTGCTGAGTGACTGGCAGTCTCGGCCCTCCACGTGCTCAAACTACTTTTTGTCAAAGGAAATGCCTCTGACTTCTGCAAAGACAGACATGCTTTGTGCTCCTAAAGAGGGAGCCTGACTCTGCAACCTACTGCATAGGGCACGTATCTACGAGGGGGGAGTTCTTCTCTCTACTTCTGAGTTTTACCAACTTCAATACAAAGTAGGGGAGAAGGACTTCACTTTCTGTAAGGTGAATGCCTCAGACAGCAGGTGACAGAACCAGTGGTCTTCTCACACCTAATCTGTCCCCATGAATGCTCTATTTTCTGCTGCATAGGGAAACACAGGCACCACCTGCTTAAACGCTTGACGTTAGGTAACCTCTCTGAAACAAGCCTTAAATGAGCAATTTTCAGGATGGCAATTGTTTCTCAACAGCTAAAGCTTTTTGTCCAGTCTAAATGCAGTAGCATTCAGCTTCTGATCTGTATGATCAGCTAACAAGAAGCACCAAATACATCAATGTATATTCTCAAGTCCCTACATTCCTGATGTTACCAATGTTATCAAATACTACTATAATGCTATCAAAGTAAATAAGGACAGACAGCAGCTGATGATGTTTCATGTAGAAACAGTGAAGGAGAACACATCCCCACACAAAAATATGCCGGTGACACAAGCAGTCTGACACATTCCCTCTCCATGTGCTCCCCAGTTCTGCCTGAAAAGCAATTTCCTTTAGAGAAACTGTTTCTCTTTGGTTCTTTAGCCATAGCTAGGCATGCGAAGAATCTCTCTTTTACTCCCTCCCAGGCTGCTGGTGGGGACTATACCTGCCTTCACAGCGGGATTCAGACATTGTCTTCAGTCCTGCAAAGGATCTCAAAAATGGCACACAATCAAGCACTGAGTTTGAACTATAAAGGATGATTCTCATTGTGTTAATTTGAAATAAATCAACCAAATTTTCTTCATTTTAGCTTTAGAGCTGGATTTTATAAATATAAATAACATAGTAATATACATAAATTGTCAATTCTTTTTAGTAAAAGAAATATTGAAGGGATAAATAGGGACATTATGTAAAATATATATAAAGGATATTAATATATATTTTTATATA
>NW_009204381.1:0-2576 GCF_000690835.1 Fulmarus glacialis
TAAAATGATATTCATACAGTGAGATTAAGTGGAAGATTAGCACCTAGGAGACTTGGAATTATAGAAGTTATTCGGCTTTTAGGATGTAGAGTTTGATTTAATTTGCCAATATATTAGAATCTAGTGACATTTGACATGTGTTAAGGTATGTCGGTTGACCTCTAACTGCTGGCCAAAGCCTTATGTGCATGCTTAGACATCTAAGGGCAGCTCATGAAGATGGCATCTTTAGAATAATGTAAGTGCATGGAAAATGAAGAGTAGTGTTGCCAGGAGAAAAAGGGTTAGGTCATATCTTCTTTCTATTGGGCTGGTGAGGCTCCACTTGGACTACTGTGCCCAGTTTTGGGATTCCTCCAGTTCAAAGACAATGTGGAGAAACTAGAGAGATTCTTACTAAGGCCTACTAAGATGTTAAGATGTGTCCTAGAGCACACGTACTATGAAAAGAAGTTGAGATAGCTAGGCTTGTTTAATGTGGTGAACAGGAGGCCATGGCATGGTCTAACAGAAGCCTACAGTCACAAAAACAATGGAGCCAAACAATTCTTGGTCATGACAGATACTATAAAAAGGGGCAAAGATAATGACTTGCAACTCAGTAGTTGCAAATAGACCATTAGAAGAAGCTTCTTCACTAGGAGGTCAGAACAGCACTGAAACAAGTTGCCCAGAGAGATTATAATATCTCTGTCTTTGAAAGTTTTCAACCCTCAGCTAGACCAAGCCACAGCTGGCATAATATAGAGATGGTGAGAGCTGCGCTACAAAAGGGAAGTCAAATTATGGATATACTCACACCTGGAGTACTGCGTCCAGTTCTGGGCTCCCCAGTACAAGAGTGACATGGAGATACTGGAAAGAGTCCTGTGAAGGACCACTAAGATGATTAAGGGGCTGCAGCATCTCTACTATGAGGAAAGGCTGAGAAAGCTGTTCAGCCTGAAGAAGGGAAGGCTCAGGCAGGATCTCCATAATGTGTACATTCTGAAGAAAGAGCATAAAGAAGATGTAACCAGCTTCTTTTGAGGTCTCCACTGACAGGACAAGAGGCAATGGGCACAAACTGAAACACAGGAGGTTCTCTCTGAACGTGAGGAAACACTTTTTTACTGTGAGGGTGATCGAGCACTGGCACAGGTTGCCCAGAGAGGTTGTGGATTTTCCATCCTTGGTGATACCCAAAGCTGTCTGGACATGTTCCTAGGCAACCAGCTCTAGGTTTTCCTTGCTTAAGCGTGGGGGTTGGACCATATGACCTCCAGAGATCCCTTCCAACTTCATCCATTCTGTGATTTTGTGATATTCAAAGGTCCCTAAAAAACATTCTATGAGTCTGATTCTATGATGTTCAAATGGCACTAGACACTTCTGAGTGGAGAACAGAACTGAGCTCCATTTGTCTACATAAATTTGAATGGGTGTCTATAAGCCATTGAGTGTTGCCTAGATTGTACTGAACTTATTGCTCAGTCATCTGTTGAAACCTACTCAGTAGGTAGTTACAGTGAGATTCAGTTGCTTAAACATCAATTTCTATTGCAATTTGGGACACCACAGGCTTTTCCACCTGACTTCCAGGTCAAAGAATCATACAAAAATTTAGGTTGGAAGGATAGAGTTTCACTTCTGGAAGTTTTTAGCTCATTCTGCTGCCAAAAACATGTTTCAGTCAGGTCAGGTTTTTCAGAAACTTGTCTAGTCAAGCCTTGAAAAACTCCAAGGATGGAGATTTCATAACCTCTTTGGGACTCTGTTGCAGTGCTTAATCACTCTGATTGATTTTGTTTGTTTGTTTGTTTCTTTTTTGTACTATCTAATCTGAGTTTAATTAGTTGCAACTCGTTCCTGTTGCCTCTTGTCTTTTCAGGTGTGCACAACTAAGAATTGCCACTATCTTCTTTGTAATACCCTTCAAGGAGTGGCAGACTGCCACTAAATACATCCTTAATATTGTCTTTTCCAGACTTAAAAAATCATTTCATCCATCTCTCTTTGTACGTCACGTGGTCCAACCCCTCTATCATTATTGGTAACCCACTGCTAGACTCTGTCCATCTTGTCTTCCTTATAGTGGGAAGCCCCAAACTGAACATAGTACTGCAGTTGTAGTCTCACAAATACATGCAGTCTCAGGTGACAAATAGAGGGGAAGGATCATTTCCTTCGACCTGCTGGCTAGATTACTGCTAATACAGCCCCAGAGGCAGTTGGTCTTCATCACTGCAGGGGCACACTGCTGACTCATGTTAATTTGTCTGCCAGGATGTCCAGGTCATAGAATCATAGAATCATAGACCTTTAAAGGTCATCTAGTCCAACCCTCCTGCCATGGGCAGGGACATCTTCAACTAGATCAGGTTGCTCAGAGCCCCATCCAACCTGACCTTGAATGTTTCCAGGGATGGGGCATCTACAACCTCTCTGGGCAACCTGGTCCAAGGTTTCACCACCCTCATCGTAAAAAATTTCTTCCTTATACCTAGTCTAAATCTCCCCTCTTTTAGTTTAAAACCATTCCCTCTTGTCCTGTCGCAACAGGCCATTCTGAAAAGTTTGCTGCCATCTTTCTTATA
>NW_009204382.1:0-266 GCF_000690835.1 Fulmarus glacialis
GGGGCTGGGGCGCCCGGGGAGGCGTTGGCCCCGCTCCCCAGCAGCGATGCTCTTGCTCAGGCCGTGTGCCACCGGCCCCAGCAGTGAGCGGCCCCGGGGTCCCCCGCCCTGCTGATGTCAGGACCACGGGGCTCCCGTCCTCTCTCCCTTGAGCTGCCACACCAGGGGAAACGGTGCGTCCTGGAGAAGGTCACGAGCTCACGGCCAGGAGATAGTACATTTTTCTTTATTTTGAATTAATGCAATGAAGCCTGGCTCCGGCTGGG
>NW_009204382.1:444-1075 GCF_000690835.1 Fulmarus glacialis
AGAGAACAGATATTAAACTCGCAGCCTGATTAATGCAATTACTGAGGAAGGAGAAACCAGCAGCATGCTCCATGGAGACATTTCACCATCTCCGGAGGCTGATGGGGTGTCAGACAGCCCCGGCCACACCGGCTCATCTGCCACATGTGGTCACAGCAGCCAGGTCACGGGGCAGGGAAAGCACAACGCTCCAGGGGTCGGAGCAGGTCCCTGGCCCCCGGGTGACACGAGGTCAGGCCGGAGCTCAGCTCCTGCTCCTGGGAACCCACCGGGCCAAAAGCTCCTGTGCCTGGGACCCCCCCGGGCCAGGAGCCATGAGCCAAACGGGGGAGGGCGTCACACAACCCCCCAAACTGACTTCCCAATTCCTGACGGTGACCCTGATTCAACGCCTTGGGAGATGGGGAAAGGCGACTCACAGCAATGATTTCAGCTATTTCAGAATAAAGCCCATTTTGGGGGACCGCTGTCTGTCTGTCTCTGTATTGTCAACAGCTCTTACATGATGGGAGTATTTTATTTAAGAGGATGGGAAAATGAGCCCATTTCTTGGTCGGTGAGTGTGTCCACGGGGGAGGAGGGGACCGTGGAGTGACAGGAGTCTTGCAGCTGCGCTGGGGTCCCATACTTG
>NW_009204383.1:0-4466 GCF_000690835.1 Fulmarus glacialis
GGCGCGCCTTTCCTCCGGCGGGGATGCCGCTTTGTCTGTCCGGGGGCTGCGAGCGGGTGCCGGGGCAGTCATTTAGGTGCCAGGCTGGTAGCCTGTGCTCATTGTTTGAGGAACTTCTACAGCTCTCCTGGGAACGCCAAGTTCTTTGGCCGGCTGAGATTTGGGTCTGCAGTGGGATCGAAATTTGTCTCCCAGGAAGCATTTGCAGGCCCAGGGATAGCAAGGTTATGAGGGATTTACCTGCATGTAGCGTGTGTGACTGCACCGATGCAGGGGAACTATCAGCTTTAGAACTGGAGATGTACTGAAAGCCTTTAATTTTGCGTTTATGGTGCTTGAGCTTTAATTTGAAACTGCAGGTACCAGTGTCTGCCTGGACCAGAAAGTCATTCTCAGGCTTTCCAGAAAGTGCTATGGGATTTTTAGCATCTCTTTAGATAGGTGTGTCAGTACTTCTCCCGTGTATGTTTGGAATGTGCTGTTTATCTCATGAAAGCATTAACAATGGTAAGCACTGCCAATTTAGCAGCATGTGGTGTTGGTTGTTTTCTGCGTACTTGCTAAATTTATAGGGTTGTTTTACAAGAGAATACAACACAGTTTATGGATGATCCAGCCTGTGTTTACGGAGAAAAACATCAGTGGTATGTCAGTGCATTGAGTATGGTGTATGTCCTTAAAAGCAGTGCTGTGAGTAGCTGTTTAGAATTGAACATCTGAAAGCCTTGTTAAATTATACATATGCCATTACTTAGAAGTAACATGGTGATCTTCGGAAATCACCAAGCATGCATGTTTGGGGGTTTATTTGTTTCTTTCATGAAAATCCTTAGTAACTTATGGGTAAGACAAATAACATACAGAAAACTATGGTATCTGGTAGCTGCTTTGACACAGATATAGATATTTTACTGGAACCAAGAGGAATCTGGGATCTGCTAACATAAATTGAATGATGTAAATCTTAGTCCCTTGAAGTAAATGGAAGATTACTACTTCAAACTGAGATAACGCATAAGCATTAATAAAAATGGAGCCTACATAATCTTGCAATTAATGTACTATAACTATATTCTGTATTTTTGTGTGTATGATGGGCTGTGAACCAGCCACTTTTGATTAAGGTGTAAGTATGTATTTCTGAATGCTTCTGTATTTAAGTAATTTAGGACTTAATTTGTGTCCTTTCACCCCAGAAAATCGTGAGGATATGCTGAGCTCAAAAAGCAACAGACTGACAGAAGCTTTGGAAGAAGCCAATAAACTGTTCAGTGGAGGTAAAAGAAATTCTGTGGTCCTTATTAGAGGTGTTTGCTTGACAGTTGGCCAAGTGTGAGGCGATGATGCCTTATCAACAAAAAAGGGCAAGAGAGTAAAGTTGAGGTCTAAGTACTTTATCAGAATTATTAAAGTATAACTTGAAATAGATGTGTTTAGTTGAAGAGGAATTGTTTGAATAAGTTCATGTGAGAAAATAAATATCATTAATTTAGTGTTTATTTGCACTTAGAAATACTCCTTGCTTTATCTTGACTCTGTACAACAATATATGTAAGTAGTACATATAAAATGTACTTGGAGAGACGGAAAACATGTCAATGAAAAATGCTTTTTATTCTTTAAGGTAATGTGTTATTTTTCCATGCTTGCTTTTGTCAGTGTCATCCTCTCCTTTTCTCTCTTTTTTTTTTTTAATGCAAATATTATTATAAGGATTATGTAAGTAATTGTGTTAGAGGTCATTGTGATAAAATGATTTACAAAGGTCTATACCAAGGATAGTCTGTACGCTAAATTTTGTTATTATATTTTTGACAATTTCATATTATTAACACGAAATATTTTCTGTAACAGTTTCCCGTGCACGAGAGGCTGCGCTGGATGCCCAATTTCTTGTCTTAGCATCGAATCTAGGAAAGGAGAAGGCCAATGAGTTGCACTCTGATATGACAACATTTGATTCACTAGCATTTGCAGAAGACTTGGTAAGTTCCAAACTCTGAATTTGCCAACGATTTTGCTAGAGGTTTGCCCTATATGTTACAGAATCATAAAATGAAAGCCTCAGATTGTCAGTCAGTACATGACAGTTCTGATGGAATTTAACACTCTTATGAATTTCTTTAATTAACTTTCAAGTTAGTGTTGTTAATTGTTTTAAACTATGTGTTAAGCATTTCCAATATGCATAGGGGAAAATCTAACTTAAAATGCAGACATGTCTCCCCATTGTTGCTTTGCTGCTACTTTATCATGGTTCAGTCAGTTCATGCTCTTAGGAAAGTCTTGTGCATTCTTTTCGTACCCACTGTTTTGTAGTTTCCCAGTAGCTAAGCATTTTCTTTATCCTGTACACTGCTTCAGATGGTTTTTGGATGGAGTTCTGGAGGCCCTCTGTCACTGACATGAAATGGGACTTTGGATTACTTGCATGCTTTTAGACTTGTCATGTTTGTCTCTTTGTACTGGGTGGAAAGAGTAGAAAGAGTCAGTTCAGAATAGCTTTGAAGCAGACTTTTTTCCCTCCCCCCTGAAAATTTTCTCTTATGTTACAGTAGATTAATAAGGAGTCTGAGTCTTTGGTCAAGTCTAGAGCTCTGCAATATAAAACAATTGAACTTGATGGTTTTTTACTGAAGTTTTTCCTGGGGAAGTCTGGATTGGTGGATGCAGGGTTGGGCCAAATAAGTTGTTTTATGGTATATGAGGAGCTAAGCTTCCTGGGAGTGTGTGGTGTTCAGAAACTGTGAGGCATCTTAGCTTTATAGTGCAATTTAAGTAATGCTTTGCTATTTCATATGTCATTGAAATTCTCTTGCAATATAGGCAGTTTTATTTATAGCTCTTTTTTTCATTGCTTGCTGATGCTTGCTGAACACAGCAAGTCTGTATGTGAGTGTTTTTCTGTTTCGACAGGAAAGTCAAGGTTCTTATGCAGTGATACTAAATATTAATCTAGCAGGACAAACACCATAATACAGTATTTCACCGTTAATGTATCTACTGATCTTTCTCTAAGTGGATTTTCATTGCAGCTTTTTTTCTTTTGTAGCTAACCTTCATGGGTATAAATCGCATAGAAGTAGAAGAAAATGACAGTGATTCTGAGGGCATTTCAGGTGGCTATTTACCTAGTAATGCCTGGCATAAACTCGGAGAAGAAACAGAAAAGTACTTCAAAAGAGCACCTTCTTTTCACTATATGTAAGTTTATTTAAGGAAATAGTATATAATGCAGCACAAGCTAATGGCCTTAGTTGATTCTTATCTTTAATGCCCTGGGCTTGAATAGAGTTTAATCTCGGGTCACAGAGTGTCAACAAGAACTTCTGTGTGGTCTCTGTTCTTAATGGTACAGTGAACTCCTTGTCTCCAGGATATTTCGTAACATTTTTCTCTTTGATTCTGATTTGGCTTGGCTACAAAATATTGTCACTTGTATCTAGTAGAGATAGCAAGGTATTCTTGATTTACCTGTTTCAGACCAAAACCAGTAGAAGTCATCCTCTTTCCTTTAAAAGCTGACTCTTCCCTCATCTTTCTCTCCCTGTACAAGCTGTAGCCAGAGTCATGAACAGAGGAACCTTTTTTCTTTTTTTCTTTTTTTTTCTCCCCCCCGCCCCCCTTTCCCAGACAGTTATGGAAGGTCAGTCCATCAGGGTCTATATCTTTTGCCTGATGATTGTATTATCATGAAGAGACCAACAGTTCTTCTTGTAGGTCTGTGTTAATGGGTTGTCTTTTAAAAAATCCTGCTTTCTGGCTCTGCCTTCAGAAGAAATCGCCTGATTACTGGCAAGTGGCCTTATGTAGAATCAGCGTCATGTCTCTTTATGCGTAGGCGACCCATTTAGTAGGAGCCTTTTTAGCTGCTGTCAAATGTCACCTGGCTTATAGACAACGCTCCGATTTAAATCTCTTATAAAGTCAGCCTGCAATAGCAGGATCTAGTTTAATTAAATTATCAACAGTAGAGCTGATAGAATATTATTCAGTTGTCTATGCTTTTACACTTGTTCCACCCCCCAATAAGTATCACTGTAATTGTAAGGAAGTGGCTGAATATAATAATTTGATCACACAATATCTGATATTTAATGTTGGATAGCTAATTGAGATATTTCAAACTTACATATGCACTTTCAGGCCGTAAGCTCTAAACGATAAGTATATTTTCCAATCACTTTGATGATCTTAAGACAAAACTGACTGCAAGAAAGACTTTTTTTCTCACTAGTTGCATTTTGACATCTTAAGAAATGATGGGCTCCTTTTGATGGAGGATATGTGAATATTCGCGAAGTGTTAATTTTAAATAATAAAGTGTAGTTCTCACTTTAGGAAAAGAACTACTTTTTTCTGACTCCATCTATTTTTATCTGAGGCCTGAGTTATTTTTTTTCATGGTCAGTCCATGACTTCTGAAATTGAGCAGTCGCAACTCACCCAACGTAGGGAAAAATATG
>NW_009204383.1:4482-11045 GCF_000690835.1 Fulmarus glacialis
GCTGAACTAACTTGAATTGAGTCTCAATTCACACTCTCTCCTTTAGGCATCTAACTTGGTGGAGATTCAAGGCAACCAAAGTTAGGAGCCTAAGTTCCTTATATAGTCAATGGAGAGAGGTAAGCACTTCAAGAAAGTGCCTAAATCTAGCACGTATATTACACTCACATTGTTTAATGAGAAACTTTGGATCCCTTCTTCGTGTACTGAATGTTCTATTGATTGACTATATTTTAAAAATTTGTGGCTTTTTTTTTTTAATTAAAAAAAAAAGCTTACTGCAAACCTGAACGTACAGAAACTAAACAATAGATGAAAAAGAGATAAATATTGTATGGAGAGAGTTTTCAGGCAGAAAAGTTTGTAATAATTTCAAATGGAGATACTGGATGATATGAACCATATACTCTGTTTCAGTTCTTAACTAGTTTTAAGCAAAGTAGATTTAAAGTTTTCATTTAAAAAAAAAAAGAAAGTTGAAATATTGCATCAAATTTTATACATCTGTTGATAATTCTTGTATGAGGCTGCCAACATATATTGGGAGCAACTTTTGGGGATGGTTGCTTACAGAAATATCTAAATGTGATGAAGCTTTATTTTTAGATATCAGTCATTACTTTGGACTTTTATCAGATAATCAACTGCTCAGTGTATAGATTTCTTAGCATACAATGTAAAACATATTTGCATATATATATGTTCTTTTTATTTCGGTTAGGTTGGGTTCTTTCAAGTCTGATCCTCCTGTACCAAGGCAACGAATTGAGAGGCAGAAAAAGACTAGAGGAGGAGAAGAAAAACGGGCAATGCCTGCTCAGGTTTGTAAAGTGTTATCTTTAATAATGATTTATTATGGCAAATAACAAATTGCAAGTGACTTTTAAATCTTTCTGTTCATGTTGGTTTGGTTTTTGTAGTTACAAACTGTGTAGTACTAAAGGATTCAGACTTCATTATTAGGCTTCTTGATTTATTTTGTGTGGGCTGCAGTATTTCACTAAGTGGAAAGAAATAGGATTTACAGACTGATTTTTCTCAAGTTCAGATTAGCTTATTTGGTCAGTTGCCTTGAAAGGAAACAAAAAAGAAACTTCTTTACATTAGCGTGTTTTCAACTTTTATTTAAAAAGTGTCTAACCGTGTGTGGCATTTGCAAGGAAACGTGGTTAATGAGCAAACTAGTTAGTTCACTTAACCACTATTTTCCCTGCTTTCTGTTTCCCTATTCTTTCTGTCTTACTGTGGCAGAAAGGCAAGAGTCTGAGAATACTCAGAGAGGCTTACGTGTGAAGCTTTGGAAAAATAAACCATGTTGTTATGGGGAACCTCTGGCTGATAATGCCAGTACAAAATGTTGAGTATGTTTTTTTAAATACAGCCTACTTCATAATAATCCAAATAGTGATAGAAATTATTCTGATACAGTTTGTACTGGGAAGAAGAGGAGCTGGAGGGTTTGAGAGAGTTGCGTCCAGAAGTGAGTGACTGCTCTTTGTGGTTTGCCTAGGTAAACACTGCTGATCAGCATACATGTTAATCTGTGTTAGATACATAGTTATGTGTGAAAGTTTCTGTAGCTTGCCTTGTTGCAAGGTGGTCAAAGGGAAAGTGTTAGCTAACAGGAACAGCAAAAAGATTACTGAAGACTGTACTCGAAAAGTGAGTTTGGTACTCTGCCGATGACAGTACTTGAAGGACCATTTGGAGTACCCTGCTTTACACGTAATGAGCAAATCTGTAAAATCACCATAATCGTGTCTGTTGACCATGTCAAACTTCATGCCATGACGTTTCTTACATGACATTTCTTACATGTAATCTTAGGTGTCTCTTCTGAAAAAAAAAAAGTTAAAGACCTTAATGAACTGCCCTTCTATGCTTATAAATAAACTTCTTCAGTAAACTCTCAGACTATGTACCACTAGGGGTAACCCAGTTCCTCAGAACTATTGGAAAGTAGGCATAGACCTGTAAATAGACTCAAAACATAAAAACTGTGGCCTTTCAGTTTGATATTGTAAGATGGGAATTGATTCCTGAAGCACTTTGTAAGTTGTTTCATGTTTGTGTAAGTGTGTCTGTAACTGTGCATGTGTGGTGTAGACAGAAAAATCTATCTAAAAGATATTATGTGTTCATAAAAGGCCGTTTTCGTAGTCTTGTCTTACAAAGTGGTTATTTGAGGTGAAACTATGTTTCTTTTTCCAGTTAAAAAAAATGGAGGAGTCTCATCAGGAAGCTACAGAAAAAGAAGTAGAGAGGATCTTGGGATTACTGCAAACTCATTTTAAGAATGATCGTAAGTATGATTCAATTAGGCTTTTAAAGCATTATTTCGAGAAAACGAATACTCTTAATCTTCTACAGTTAAGAGTCGTTAAACTATAGAAACAAAATTAGGTGGAATTTGCAAGTAGAAATCTTTGTGTTGAAGGATATATACTGACTGTGTATTTTTTTTTACTCTAATCTAATCAGTTGCTGTTTGATTGCAAAGTAGATTTAAATGCTACCTTCTCCCTTTTATTAGACCGCGCCATTTTTAGAAGGCAATCAAATAGTCACTGCGTATGTGTATGCGTGTGGCAAAAGATGGAAGAAAATAACATTCCCTAGAAACTTTGTTTCTTTCTGCAGGCAACTGGGAATGCAGCATTGTAACTAAATTGACATAAGCGTTCAGTTCGCTTTTAAAAGGAGTACTGATGTATTAGAGGTTCTATATCACCTGTTTGGTTGTTTTTTTTTTTTTTTTTTAACAAGCCCATTTTTGTGTCTCTAGCTGATACACCTATTTCCTTCTTTGATCTTGTGATTGATCCAAACTCTTTTGCACGCACTGTGGAAAACATCTTTCATGTGTCCTTCATTATAAGGGTAAGGCATGACATGTTCTCGAAATCTTATTTTAGATATTGGAATTATCTAGAAATATTGATTTGTTGTTTTTATGGCTTCAATATTGACAGGTTAGGATTTAAATATTAGGAATCCTAATTTGTTTTCTACAAACAGTCTATGATTTTTTGATAATTGAAAAAAAAAAAAGAAAACAGAGTTGACAGACTAGTTTTTTTTTAATTAGATTTTTCTACTACAGTCAGTTTACCAACAAAACAATAGTGAAATTTTTGTTGTCAATACACTTTTCAAAAAGGGATTCTAGCTCAAATTATTGTAGGTTGTAGAAGAGTAGTCATAGATTACAGAAGAGTTATTGGGGTTGTAGGAAAGTATGTCAGTGCAGTGTTTTATGTTCTTCTCAAATCTGTAGATTTGCACTTCAGACTATACTTAGTTTGCCTAATAAATAAAACGAATTTGGGAAAAGAGAAAAATTTACAAATACATTTTGATTAAATTTAGGTTTATAGTGAATAGTGATGTGATTATGAAGGGTTAACTCAAGTATATTTAATGAATAATAATGATTTTTAATAAAACAAATTTTTTATAATCCAACAGTTACCAACTGTCCTATATCAGCTGCATTCTTTATGAATAATTGCTATATTTAAATAATTTTTCCTATTTGGTATGCCAATTAAGATTCTTTACCACTATATGTACCTGTTTATGATTGTGTAATATATTAATTAAAAATATGAAATCTTAGTGCATTATCCTAATTAGATAGCTCTAATTTCTGAAACTTTAAATCCTACTGTCTTTTAGGATGGCTTTGCAAGATTAAAGCTGGATGATGATAAATTGCCAATAATAGGTAAGATCTAGCTTTAAAAGACTATAATTGTTTTTTTGTTACAACGTTGAGAAGTAGCTACATCTTATGTGCTCACAAAGTTTTAGGTATATTTTTAGCTGCAAGAGTAGAGATTCGGGGATATGCAGTGAATGTAATTGAAGGCATGAAGAGATTTATGAGGGGAATTGAAAGGACTGAGTGTCTTTAAATATCAAAATATGGAAAAAGGCCATTGTGCTGATCTATACAAATTAATTCTATTAATAGAAATAAAAGATTATTGTCTTTCTTTTAAGTGATATTTTCACTAATAAGTATATGAACATTGTTACGCTTTGCTGAGAAAAGATATTTTTGTGTGCAAGAAAACTCCTTTGTCTATCTGAGTTGGAAAGTGCTGCAACTTCAAAACAATTGAAAAGGAAATGCCATCCTATGTAAGAGGTCTTTGGCTTTCATTCCCACAGGATATCAATGGGATTAAGACTTTGGTGGGATTTCATAAAGGATTAAATACAGAGGTTCTTCTGGGACTCTGAAAAATGTTAGTTTCTAAATTTTTAGGAGGTAAAACTAAAAAAATTTCTTAAGAAGCATATGGTACAGGCTATTGATAGAGACTAGCTTAGTGGAGCATGTGTAATTGATTTGCTTTTTGTGAAGCTTTTGTGTTCCTGGAGAAACTGACTTTACAAGTGTAAAGACTATGAAAATACTGTATTTTGAACAGAGCCTTCAAAAGACAACGAGGGAAGACAGGATGACCGGAGTGCTGGAGCACGGAACCAGGTTGTCATATCTCTGAACCATCAAGAATGGAAGGTATAATAGCTAGCACCTGATACTTGATTAATTTTTTTTTTCTTTAGTGTAAGAATGCATCCAAGAGCTGTGCTGTTATGTACTCTGATGAGGATAGGCATTCCTTTTCATATTATCAATTTTATGGATTCCAGAACAATCACAAATCTAATGAATGTTTTTAACTGCAAGAAAGCTGAGAATTGGGATAGCAATTTCATCTTTGATCCTTGAAGCCTGGTCAGTTTAAGTGCTTTTAAATTGTGCAGTGACTTGCCTTTACTGTTTTGTATGAGGACTGCATAAGTATGGATTCTGTTTCTTCCCTTATGTATGATACTTGCTTCCAGAGGAGAAGTTCTCCGTACAATTTCCTCATTGTTTGCTGTTTGTAATAAATCTTAAAAAAAAAGTAGTTTGTAGCACTTACAACTCTTTTCCTTTGTCCCTCATTCAGAATGTCCAGAAGAAACTCAGTAATTTGAAATAGTGCTTTAGTATGAGAAACTTTATTACTTACCTGGTGGTAACTGCAATTAAATTGAAGTAGTTCAGCTCTTGTAACTTACATACTTTTGTCATCTCTAACCAGGAGATCGTAGAAACATATGAAATAACAGAACCCATGATTAGCCCTCCTTATCATAGAAATGAAGATGAAATGGAGATAGCTTAATTATTCAAGTAAGTTCTTTTAATAAATCAAAGTAAATAAGGATACAGTGTATGAATTCTTCATGCATGTGGAAGAACCGCAGGGACTTAGAAAATTGATAAGCATGGTAACTGTATAATGTCTGGAACAAAATGTAATCTAGTCTTCTATGCAGTAATTAACTGAAAAAAACCCTTTATTTTTGCATTTAATGGTCAGTTAAATGATATACTTGAGTTAATTTTTGGAACTTTATACTCATACTTGGAATGCAATGCTGTGAAGAATCATAGCTTAGTTTTTGTACTTTTTTTTTTTTTTTTTTTTTAAACCTACTGACAGCTGATATTGTTAATAGAGTAGTTGAAGAAGGACTTAGGGAAGCAGGAAGGGAAGACAGCCTGGTTCCCTCTAAAATCCTTTAAACAATAGGATTGCATTCTTCTATTGTCACAGTTGTTTGGTAAGTTCCAAATCTTAATGCATATTGTCTTATTGTCTTCTCTTTTTTTCTTTCCCCCTAGGTGCCTTAAAGAAAATATTTTAAAATGTTTCCTTCAGAAAAGATTTTATATGTATATATTGTAAAATTAAATTTATTTTTATTGGAACATCTTGACATTTATTATATAAGCTGTCTTGTTTATACCTGTCACAGTGTTATTACCATATACTTTCTATTTATTATGGCTTAGTTTACTACTTTATATAAAGTTTACTGACACTTACAAGCTTTCATAAAAAGGAAATGCTCTCCCCCTTCTTTCATCCCTTGTCTCTCCCCAGTAGCAGCCTGGAAGTGGAATTTACATGGTTAACTGTCTCTGCTGTGATAATCTTGTTATCTAGATGATCTTGGGTGCTGCAGGAGAAATTGTTATTGCCTTTCTGTTCTTACTCTTCTGGAAATCAAGGTTTGGGTTTGGAAATTTGGTCTCAAGTACAGATAAAAATTCCTCCTTCCTTTTCTTTTTTCGTAAGTCCATCATGTGTATTTGGTTTTGTAACTTAGGCAGGACAGCTGTTTTAGCCATGACATTATTTTCTTCAAAATAAATAAAGTCTAGCTCCATCTCCAGAAAATGCTCTTCGGAGGACCACTGACTGAAGTTTTTAGGATTTCCTCCTTCCTTTTGTCATCAGGCAGGGTTTCTGGTCGAGCAGCGGAGGCAGTAGGTACCAAGTGATCTGCTGTCCTGCTGCTGGCTCCGCTGTTAGAGCATGTTTCTGGGGGGTGATAAAATGTGGTCAGGCTATGAGGGCATGTGAAAACAGAGTTTGATCATTTTTGGTCACCTGCAGCAAAACTGAGAGCTGTGTGCTCATGCAAATCCCGCAAACGGGGCGAGGCCCCGTCCGGCCGGGGCATAGCCGGCACCTCTGGAGGCGGCAACCCCC
>NW_009204384.1:0-63842 GCF_000690835.1 Fulmarus glacialis
AGACCCTGGGATGAGACCCAGGAGGACCTTTTGCCTGCGCTGTGCGGGACGAGCTACACCGCTCGCAACCGGACAGGCACGCCTGGAGCGACTTGCTGCCAGCATCCCTCGCTGGGGGTAGCCGCTTGCCTTACCGCTGAACGCTGAGCATGGTGGAGCAGGTTCGCACCACCAAATGGCCGTGCCCCTGAAGTGGAAACACGGTTATAAATTGTGTTACTTTTCGCTCGTCCTCTGACCTCATCAGCCTGACCGTCGTAAGCAGGAGCAGCATGGGCTGACCTGGCTTCAGTGGGTGGTAAGCGCCGCTGAGGGTCTCTGCTGCAAGTTAGGGGTGATGTTCTGGCTAGTGTGAAGCTTGCGAGTACGGTGTCATTTTCATTAAAAATCAGACACTGAGAAACAGCAGTTCTCGCTGCAGTTTCCGAGATTAAAGTACCAAAAATCATGTAGGAAAAGCCTTCCTGAACTTGCTTTGTGTTTATGTGTCTGTTAGTGTTAACAGACCATCCGTGCTGTCTGTTGGCATTGCTTGGACCTGGAAGTAGCCTGACCGGAGGTGCTGTGCACCTGAAATGCTCATGGGACATGTGTCTCACCATTCATGTTCATCTCCTGCCCCAGGAAATGTGTCTCCAGCATAGCTGTTAAGGGAACTGGAAGCCCTGAGAAGTAAGTGCAGACCTGCTGCACTGGGGAGGTGGCAGAGCCACAGTGCAGGGTAGGTGTGAGAAAGCTTTGCAACTATGAAGAATGTCTGCTCTGTGACCTTTCTTCTCCCTCTCACCTGCCCCAGGTCTAGGGGCCTTACTGCCTCCAGCTGAGCATGCCAGCCCCCGCCGCAGCCGTAGAGGCTGAGATGTCTCCTCCTAGGATTTAGGGCGCTGCTGATTCAACCACACGCCAAGCTACGTGTGCCTGACTGGAGGTGTCTGCCTGAGCTTGGGTTAGACAGAGCTTAACCCTACCTTGGGGGAGGGTGTCTTACCAATTTGCTTGTGCCTGGAACCAGTTTGTCAACTGGATTTATAGGTGGCCAGCTGTGACACTGCCATAAAGCCAGGTCAAGCCTCGGGAGTGGGTGCCCTCTTCCCCTTGAGGGCATGAAGTGCAAAAGCTGTGGGCTGGTGTGAATCTACTGCAAGGAGCTAGTGAGAGCAAGAAGGAAGGGGACAGCCTCTGAGAGCCTGAGCAGCAGAAGTCGTACTTGTGGGACCAGCAGGGAGTTTTCCTCAGGAGCTATTGACTGGATTTCTGCCAGTTACCAGCAAAACTGGAGGTGAAATGTGTTAATGATATCTCATTATCTGCTGATTACTCTGTCATTAAAATGTGAGACCACCTGTAGTTCTGGTATTGCCAGGCCGTTTCCTAGGGTCGTTAGGACAGTGGTGGTAGCTACACTGTCCAGGAATGGCAGCATCTGCCTTATTTGCAAAGCTGTTGATTCTATCTTTATGAATATTTACACCAACCCCTTGGGAAAAAAATATTTCTCCTTGTCCCTGCATCATCAGGGAAGACTTTTTTCTTCGTTTTTATCTTAATTCTTCATGGGAACTTTTCTTACCTCTCTAGATTACACGTATACATTTCTTCTTTTTGTCAGGCTGCCTAAAGGTTCTATCATGAAAGAAATATGTGCATCAGTGCCTGAAAGAGAGAAGCTGCTACTTTAGGGAATGAACATAAAATACTTCAGAGGGCTTTGTCATCATCAGTCCAAATTATAGTTAAAGCTGCAACCAATAATGTGCCCCATCATTCTTTTTTTAATAGGGAAAAAAAAACGTTTTGAAAACGGTTAATCTAAAATAAAGTATGCTGGAATCCTTTGGATTATATTCCAGTTACTAAGTAATGTGGTCTGGTGGTGCTTTCTTTTTGCTTAACATTGGAGTGTATTGGTAAATTTAAAGCCAGAATCCAGGGATTAACAGCAGAATGCTTGTGGTTTTGTCTGGTTAGTATTTTATGATGTTCCTGATAGGGCGCCAATTAATTTAAAGGGCTACCTTTCCCCATATATGCACTTCAGCAGAGCAAGTAATCTGTCTGCTCTCAACCCTTGGCTTTTTAGTTAAAAATTTGATTTTTATTTTTCATTTCTGGCAAACAGACTGAATGTGTGTTCTTTTAATAGTTGTAGCCAGCGCAGTGTTTATCCCGGGCGAGTTCTTCTTACAGTCTTAAGCTGAGTTTGAGCATGTCAGTAAGGCAGGTGGGCAAAACCTCAAGAGAATGACTGTTAAAAATGTGTCTAGCATTTCTGTGTGCATTACCGTAGATGCATGGGGCACTTTACGTGGTGAGTAAGGGCACAGTCTTTGCCTCAATTAGGTATAAATGAACATGACAAGATGGGACACCAGGATAGATAAGAGGGAGGGAGAAAGCCATATAGGGATGGTTATAGGGCTGCCTGCCTGGGTGAAATATTGCATGCCACATACTCTGGCTTCTGTAGCAAGCAAATAACTTTAAGAGGATATTGTGGATTGAGAAACAGTGCAATTGTGGGCTGAGGTTTGGAAGATGTGGCTGTGTCGCCAAGTGGTATGAGGGTTAGGGGTCCTGAAAGACACTGAAGCCACAGAGGGCACCTACCTGCCCAGTGAGTTATACACTTTGTGCTGGAAAGTGTATAGTATACAGAGAAGAGACAGACAGAAGATAGAAGGAAGCAGAAATGATGTAGAAGGAAGCAGACCAGGTGTAGGTTTCCCATGTCTGGAGTTCACATCCAGCTCCTCAGACTTTGGACAGCAGTTTTTCTTCCCCTCTGAGCCTCTGTTCCCCATATCACTACAACCTCCCCTCTTGATTTTTTTTGGTTTTTAAACTCTCATGCTCTTCTTCTAGATGTTCAGAGTGCTGCCACTAGATACATTCTTTGTTCCTCCTGGTTTTTGCTACATTATGTTCTGGATGTTTACCGTAATTTTACTCCTGACAGTGCATAATTTGGCCCAATTTGAGCTAGTTTCTCAGAAGAAAAATGATACTTTCTCTGATCCTCTTTGGCACCACTCTTCCAACAGAATCATTGCTGCCTCACCTGAAATAATGCGTGATGTCTGACAAATGCAGTAGTATTTGTGTATTTGAAGACTACAGGTTGCATCCCATGGTGGACCTATAAATACTGCTGGAAAAGCAGGTTGGGGGGGCTAGTTAAAATGAAGAGATTCTGAGGATTGGGTTTTTTTAAATCTTAAAAAAAGAAACCTATTGGAAAGATAATGGAAATACCTCTCAGTCAGAGCCTGTGTTCTGCTGAAGCAGATAGAAGGAAGGCAGGAGGTTATGGGAGTTTCCAGTGCCACCTGTGGACAACCAGCTATGTGATTAGAGGGCAGATGTTGGGGTATGGGACTAGCATGCTCTGGTTTCAGCTACTGATCTGCAATACGTAACTTTACTCTCCCTTTCTTCAAGGTTTTTGGCAGGGAGTGGATCCCGTAGGTCCCAGTGCGTTGTCTGTGAGAGTGTCAGCTTGAGCAGCTCCTTTTCCTTCTCCCTCATTCCCCTGCTGGCTGTGGAAAAAAAAGCCTTTCTCCTTTTTTGTTCCAAACAATTTTTTTGGCTGGGCTGATACCCTGAATCAGTTCACAGCCAGCTGTTGTTCACCTGGGGAAATGAGGTAGGGGAGAAGGCACTGTGCCACAGTGCTGAGCATTCAGAAATACCTTGATCTGGGACTATGTAGTGGGAGGTTAAACTTGAGGCACAGAGGAGGTGTGGTATGGCTAGCATGATGCTGCCTCAGATCTTCGTGCGGAAGCAAATTGGGAGATCTGTGTTCTCATGCGGGACTGCCGCTCTCTTCCTTAGGCTGTCCCTCCATTTTTTCCCCTTGCTCCTAGTTATTTCCATCACGAGTAATGCATTGAGTACCACCTGTAAATTGGAGAGTGGAGACAGAAATAAGCATCTTGATCCATTCGTGAACCTGACTTTTTGTTGTTATGCTGCTGAAAGTGAAATTCCTGGAGCTAAACAACCCAGCTCTCTCAAGCCTCCAGGACACCACTGTGACTGTAATTTATGCAGGTTTTAAAGCACCGCTTTCTGATGTAACAGCTGTGTGGAAGGATCCTACTGCAAGGGAAAATTGGGTTGTAGCACCTTTATCTACTGCATGCTCTCAGGGAAGTGAGGTGAGAGGGAGGTGCTGCCAGTGAGGGTGTATAGTGCGATGCTGAACAAGCCTCGGCACTGCTCTTGTGCTGTCTGACAGCCACCTAAAGCATTGTTTAACAGCTCCCCTTTTACAGTCTTGGGGAGAGATTGTACCCTTGTGTTTCCCTCTCTGAAGCTGCAGTGAAACATGTGTGAGCTCCAGGGGGTGCACAGGGACATGAGAGTGCCAGAAGGTACAGCAGGGGAACCACAGACCTGCTCAGGCACACCACGGACTTTGCCCCATCGTATCGGGCTGTTTGCAGGGGCGTGGCATGGAGGCAGAGCAGTGCTGGGACTCCAGTCTCCATCTCCTGAAGGAAAAGGAGATACCAAAGGCGTGTGAGGCATTATCACGTCATGAGCAGCTGTAATGCTGCCTTTTGGAGGGAAAGTGAGCTTTGTGAGCTCCCGTTGTAGTGATAATCCCCAACTACTGGTGCCTGGAAACTGGCTCTGCGGGGTCTGGCAAGATTTCCCATCAATGGTGGGAAACTGAGGCCTGTTCTCCAGCCCCCCACGCTGGTTCCAAGCAATTTTGAGAAGGGAGGTCTGAATGATGCTTGGGGTGGGTTGCCAAGTTCGTGACTGCTCCTGTTCATGTGTAAGTGCCAGCAAGGATGCCCAGCTGCTCCACTTTGTAAGGTCTCAGTCTCTAGGACTGTGTGAGAAGTTTTGCTAGGTTTCAGCCTGCTTTCTTCTGCCTGTGCTGCAGGCTCTTTAAAGGAAGACTTTATTTACTCTGTGCCTGATGGCCTGTGTGATTTCCTCAGTGATACCACTAATAGCTGGCAGTATTACTCTGCTTTCAGTATCCGATCGTGAAAACTGGGGGGGATTTGCAGAGCAAAAAAAGTGAGAGTGCAATGCCAAATGCCTTTCTAGCTGGGCTGTGTGCAGTAGTCCAGAGCAGTGCTGATGATCCACGTTAAAGCCTGGTACCATCCATCTGGGCTTGGGCCTTCTGGCTGGGTTTATTCAGGAGCTGAATTGAAGTTTTAAGTTGGCTGGTGACCACTTGTTCCTTACGATTCCCTGCAGTCGTGGCTGTTCTTGTGCACTGCCACGTACATGATCAGACTTGTGCGAAGTGACGGAGTGTTGACCTCCCGACCTCGTACCTGTCCCAGGTGCCTCTTCTGTCTTTTCGCTTGCTTGTAGACAGAAAGCAGCACTTCTGGTCCTTCCTCCTTGCTGGCTGATGACTACTTCTCATTCATTTCTCACCATAGTGATGTGTCCTTCCATTTTTCCCTCTTGACTAATGACAGGAGGGAACCCTGTCTTGTTTTTCCTCTTGTTTTACTTTGCGTATTCATTTTCCTGTGTTCTTCCTGGTCTATGTCAGATTTGTACTCACGTGTTGCCCTGTATCTTCTTTACCTCTCGGTGCTGCATCATGTTTGTTCTCCCTTCTTCCTGTGGTCTTCAGGAGAGTTTTTATAGTCTGTAATTCAGGAGTGCATTCCAGGACTGTCCTATAGGATCCAGAGTTGTAGCATGGTGTTACCAAGGTCTAAGGTATCCTTCAGACTCTCGATGTGCTGCAGAAGTGTCTGAAGAACCCTCAGGAGTATACTTGGTTTGTGGGTCCATACTGGACTGGTAAGCTGGACTGGTGGTAGCAATTTGCTGAAGTGCTGCCTGATCAGTGGCCAGGGTTTGACATAGGGAGCTGCTGGAGAAGGTTGTCCGGGATGAGCCATTGCAGAGCAGTCTTTAAGATTAACCCTTCTAATCCTGGGTCTTTATTATCAGAAATTTATAGGCAATGTGCTTCCAATAAATTCCTCCAAGCAGCCTGTTCTGCATTTGGCAGTCAGGCAGGCTTCTCAGATCAGCACACATGCACACTTAGCCTCAGAGCTGAGGTTAGAGTTATCTGCTGGCTAAAGGCTGACCAGATGTTTGAGTGCATCTGGAAGCCTGTCTTCTTACTTAGACATGCAAAGGCTACCTCTTCCTGTCTGCACAGACAAACTGTGTCCATCGCTCCACTAAGGACCACTGCACCAGCGGGGTGCATGCTGTAGGTCATGCCTGCTGCTGGTGTAATGTAACTTGGCAGGATCCAAGCAGGATCCATTTTGCCCCATCTGCTCTCCTGTCTTGCGGGATTGCTTAGGGCTTAAGCACAGCCCTGCACTCTGGTATTCCTGGGGATGCTGTGAGGCACATTTTGCAGCGGAACGAACTTAAAGTCTGATTCTGACTTCCTGATGGCTGTGGATTTTGAGAGATTTTAAAAGCTAATCCAGAGAAAGAAGCTTTTTCCTCCTCTGTGTTTAAAAGAGTATGGAACCACAGGCAGAGTTTGGCCTGCAGAATTTCTTCCCGTATTTTCCAAGGTATCGCATGCGCTTCTCTGCTCCTTAAGAAAGAGGAGAAGTGGGCTGTGAGGGGTCTTGACTGTGTGTCTGTCTGCCATGTGCTACATCCCTGTAAAACTGTATTTCTGCCTGCTCCAGCAAGTCTGCCTGCCAGCTGTGTTATGTGTTACGTGTTACTTATTTGTTTGGTGTCTCGCTCAGAGCGGAAAGTTGTCTCGAGATGCTGCGGCACCCTCTGACTAAGTGTCAAGGCAGTTTTCTTTGACGAAAGGTGCCTTGCTGTGCTGAAGTGAGAGGCATCAAGGCGAAGGTGATTGAAACCCTGCTGTCCTGCTCTGCTTCAGCAAAGTGATGCCAGCTTCTGACTCGATAAAAGGTGGAAGCTGGATAAGCGTCTTGCCTGGAGTGTGGCCTGCGCGGGCTGTGCTCTGCTGCTGGTTTTGGCAGACGCTCAGGTGATGAAGCGTTTCTGTTGAGAAGACCCAGTGTTGCCTTTCAGGAGAAGAAAGCCAGGGCCAATCTCCTTGTGTGTTTAATTAATGAAAATTCAATTTTGACCTCAAGACCTGAGAAAAAGGGTGGTCAAAGAGGACTCTGTGTGAGCAAAGCTGCTTTAGGAAAAGTCCCTGCTGGCAAGCTGCTGAGCCAGGTGACCTGCTAGTTTGGCACCATGTTTTCTTTAAGCCCTGTACTGCAGTGGCCCGGCGTGAATGTCTGTACTTATTCCGCTGTGTCTCCTTCTCCCCCAGCAAAGCGAGCTGAACTCCTTCCTGTGGACCATCAAGAGAGATCCCCCGTCTTACTTCTTTGGCACTATCCATGTCCCGTACACGCGTGTCTGGGATTTCATCCCAGAGAACTCCAAGAAGGCCTTCCAGCAGAGCCACATTGTGTACTTCGAGCTGGACCTCACTGACCCCTACACCATCTCAGCTCTCACCAGCTGCCAGCTCCTGCCACAGGGGGAGAACCTCCAGGACGTGCTGCCCCGCGACATCTACCGCCGGCTGAAGCGGCACCTGGAGTACGTCAAGCTCATGATGCCGTCCTGGATGACCCCAGACCAGCGGGGCAAAGGGCTGTACGCAGACTACCTCTTCAATGCCATTGCTGGCAACTGGGAGCGGAAGAGGCCAGTGTGGGTGATGCTGATGGTGAACTCTCTGACAGAGGTAGACATCAAGTCGCGAGGTGTGCCCGTCCTGGATCTGTACCTGGCCCAGGAAGCGGAGCGACTGAGGAAGCAAACCGGTGCTGTGGAGAAAGTGGAGGAGCAGTGCCACCCGCTCAATGGGCTGAACTTTTCCCAGGTGAGACGGAGTGGTGTGTAGGGTGCCAGGCTGGCTGCTTGGGTGGGTATCCCAGCAGCAAGAGCACGGGCTGGAGCGTGGGGTAAGTGCTCTTTCCTCGTGTTTGCTCTCTGCAGCCTGTGCCTCTGCCTGTGCCCTCGTGAGAGTGTGCTAGCTGCAGAAGTTAAAGCCACATTCTAAATTCATTTAGACCTGGCCTGGGGAGCCCCCTCTCCTCTTCCCTGGGCAGCCTTGGGCAGGCTCCACCCTAAGAGACACGGGACCCTTGGATGTCTGCTCTCTGACCCTGGCTGGGCTGCCCTGCAGGAGCCTGGGGCAGGCTGGGGCTGATAGCCTAAACTTGCTTTTATAATAGCTAGTTAAGAAGAAAGGTGTGATCACTTGGGGGAAGCAGGGGCACTGTGCGTAAAGCTGAGAAGTAACTGCTGGTTGGAAAAGTATCCCGGTGGACCTGTCAGTGCCCTCAGAAATAGGGGCCCATCCTCTACATTGGGAAATGTGTTTTTTGGTTTTGTGGGGTTTTTTTTTTCCCCCCTTCCTTTGAGACCGGGTGAGGGTCAGCACAACACTGCTTCCTGCAGGGAGCTCCACAGGCCCTTGTGCAAGTGCCTTTGTGTTTGCAAACCAGCTGGAGGTTAACACTGTTGTTCATGCAGTGTCACACCAGGCAAGCAGAACGACCTCTGTGTTGGATGGAGGCGGTCGTGGGCTCTCCTCTCTGAACGGAATACACCAGGGAGCAGCGTCTGTCGGTGTCTCTGCCTGCCTGGTGGGATGACAAGCAGGCATAATGTTGCTCTCTGGCCTGCTCTCTGGCCTGGGGTGCCTTTGCTGCAGGGAGGTGCTAGTCTGGGGAGGAGAAGTGACATCTGCTTAGGAATAGGTGAGACCTGCTGTGGCAGCATGCCCTGGTAGTGCAAGGTGGGAGGACCTCTGGTCATCAGACTGGGGAGTTTCAACTGATGCCTGAGCCTTTCGCCTGCATCCTGAAGCCTGTCCTGTCACTGATGCAGTTTCCCGTGCTGGAGGGGAAGGAGCAGAAGGAGAGGTGCAGCCCAGCAAGGGCAGGGACAGCAGTTTGGAGCAGATGTCAGAAGTGCTGCTACCCTGGCCAATCGTGGTGGGGGGCTACCAAGGGAATAGCATGGCAGACCAGGGTGCATCATTTGTGCAGTCCTTAACTGCAGGCAGGGCATCTGCACTCCTCTATTCCCTTGCTTGGAGCTGGGCAACCCCATTTGCATCTCCAGTCTTTTGCTTAACTGTGGTTTGAATCCTTGTGCTATCACTGTTTGCTTGCAGCCAGCCTAGGAATGGGCTGGGAAGTCCCATCTCCTCCACCTCTTACCTGGTTGAGGCTTTATTAACATTATTGCCTGTGTTTTAGTTTTGCTGACACTGCCTCTCTGTTTTAGCATGACAGAAGGGGGGGCATGTGCTTTCTCCGCTGCCTTGTACGACAGTGGTAGGGAGGCTGAAAAAGAGAGGTTGCAAATCATGTCCCCATTAAGCTCCTGCAACTGTTGACACTTACTTTTGGCCTTCACTCAGCTTTCTTTAAAGAGCGGCTGTTGCTGTGCTGTTTTGCAGGTGGAATAAATACCACATAAGCTGGGGAGCTGCGTGGGGTGGGGACACAGAGCTGCAACATCCAGAGCTGCCCAACCTGGTGACGTTTATTGTGAGAGCTCAGCTGAGTGGGTCAGGGTAACCAGAACAGCAGAAGAAAGTTGGCTCTAGTCAGGAAAATCACAGCCCGTGATTACCCCACAGTGGGTGGAGATGTGCATGTGCATCATGCGAGCTGCTGCTCCTCCCACGCCTGCTCACTTCCAGGGGGAAGGAGCACGCTGTCTATTGTGGGAGTGCGTCTGGAGCAGCCACTGCACCACAAATTCACACCCTCACTTCTGCCCACTGCTAGATTTCCAGTACAGGCAGCTCAAGGAAAAGGAGAACCAGAGGCAGATGGTTTTTATGTTTCTAAGCTAATTTCATGGTTGTTGCAGAACCTGACTTGTCAACTCTCATGGTTGGCAATTCTGTAAATCTTTGATTTCAGAGCTTTCTTCTCAGTTTGTTCAGGCAGTTGCGTTAATTATGTGTTTAATATAAACCAAAGAAAGACTTTGAAATAGTCTTTTTGAAAAATATTTCCTTTGGTATTGTGCTGCTGTCTGGGAACCCCCAGCATCGGACCACTTCTGTGTCTGACTTTCAAGTGAGCAAACACACAAGGACGACTTACAAACTTCTGCTGGAGAAAATGGGGACACAAAAGCATAAGGAATTGTCTAATCCTGTGCAAGAAATGCTTTTTTGTTGCAGCAGAGTCGCAGAAAGATGGTTTACTTGGCAGAGAAGCAAGTTTAGTGCTTTCAGTTTATTTCTGCGTGGGACTTGCTCTTTCTTTCACTTACAACATGGTGAGGAGGACTCCCAGGCCACTTACGAGCAATACATGGTTATTAGCTAGGTCCCTCTTTTGACCCATACTATTGGACAAGGCTTGGTTAGTGTGGGTATGTTATTGCAGGTGAAGGTCTGGAACAGTTTGTCATTAATTGTCTCCATGGGGTTGCACAATGCTCAGTAACTGCAAAGCGCAGACAAACCCAAGCTAGAGAATTCCTTCTTCTCCTTGTGAGGAGAGAGAGGTAAAAAAATAAAATAAACAAAAACACCCCACATACAACAGCTAATGCTGCCTGTCATGGGGCTCTTTTTCTTTGGCTATATTTGTTCCAGTTTCCCCTTTATCTTTTGTTTTATTACCCTCTTATTTTACCTGCCAAATCTCTCTGTTCTTGCTCAACTCAGGCTGGCTGCCCACAAAGCCAGGCCATAAAAGTATCATTTCTATATGGTACACAATGTTGTGTACTCAATCTGTGAAATTCTTTACTGCCTCCTCAATCCCTCTCTCTTGTTTCCAAGATCTGTGCAACTTTAGGGAGTATGGAAAGATTAGTCTGTCTCCATGCCAGGGTCATGGTGTTTATTTTCCCGTTTCATGGTGTTTCTATCCTAGTTTGTCATAAAAGACTTTTTTCTCCTACCCCACCTTCTTTCATGGGTAGTGCCTCTCTTGTTGCAATACCCTATAAGGATGCAGGTCTCATTCCTAGCAGCATCTGGGCTTCTAGAAGATAAAAGGCTTTGTAGCTATACACAATCTGCCACTGCTGACTTCCAGCACTGGAATCAGTCCCTGAGACCTCCCAACTGTTCCTTTCAAGTTGTGCATGTGCTTACATGTTTGCTGGATTGGAGGCACCAGCGCTCCAGCCTAAAGCCCGTGCAGCTTTGTGGTTGACTCCAGCTGTAGTGTCATGAACATCAGTTGGTATTGGCTCAGAAAATGAGCTGGCCTTGGCCTGTACCGTGCCATGCACTTGTAAACAGACTGTGCTTTGGCACACTCAGGTGGTTTCCAGGCTGTGTTTCTCACAGATCGGTTTGAGCTTGAACTCAAGAAGTTTGGACTTGTGTCTACCTTCTGCGTGGGACTGAGGCTTAAGTGTGTAAACACTGTCCAGCCATCACTATTTCCTAGCCAAGACACTGGCCAGTTTGGCTTCTCCAAGCTTGGGACACTTGATGGAAGACCCTACCTGTTAGCTATCCTTGATTTGAGAATTGTTTTCCCCATGTGGCTTTCCTGTGTCCAGACCTTGCTACAGCACTCTGTTCCTACCTGAGCATCTGAATACAAAGCTACATCTTCAAAAGTAGTCTTGACAGCTACTTGAGTGACAGTAGAAATCAGGGGGCCACTAAGGACTGGCTGCTCCTGAAATCCTGGCTTCAGCTCTGGGACTGAGCACTTGAAAGTTTTGTCTTTCGCATCTTTCGGCCACTTCCTCATACAGTTAGTTGCAGATAGAAAATGAAGCAAAAGCTTCTAGGATTGATCATTTGGCGTTAATTAGGACATTAATTGTTCACGTCTCTACTCAAAGAGCAACCTCTGGAAGCAGCAAAGCGCTGAGAGATTCCTGCTTTTCTCTAAAGAGTTCCCAGCTTTTCCAAGTTCTAGACCACTAACATGACTCTGTGAGAGCTGTGGACTCCTGCTTAGCAAATACGAGTCTGCTGACGTAACAGCAACATCATTTTTCTTGCTTAATCTGTGTACCCACTTGGGTGAAAGGCCCACCGTTGATAGCCCCTGGTATAAAACTGTCATTTTGGAGCAGTCCGTGTCTGTGGGGAAAGCAGGAAGCCAAGACATCACTGCCTTGTTACGTGTGGAGGGGGGAGTTGGTTGGTTTGGCTTTTTCCTCATCTAAGGAAGTTAGAGAAACAGCAGTGATGGCTTGAAATTAGGCCCAAAAGATGTGATACGAAATTGGAGAGAATTGTGCTAGTCTCCTCATTTCAAACAAAGGGCTTTTTTGCTACATTGGGTTGATCAATTTTAACGTTTGTCCTTAATTTCTGGGGCGATGAGGTCAGATCTGGCAGTGTTTCCATTCACGAGACCCTGGTTCAGGTTCACCTTTGACAACAGCAGTAACAGAGAACCTCAGAGAAAGGAAGAGCAAGGAGAGGCACACGGTGGGAGCTCTGCGAGGAGTAGTTCAGATCCAAACTTGGAGTAAAGCGAGGAGCAGTTGCTTGATGAAAGAGCTGACAGAGGAGCAGAGCACTCACTGCTGAACAAGTTGGACGGGACACTACTTGCGGTAACCTGATTGTATCTTCTGCCCCGAGGGTGTAACTTCAAGATGTATGTTCGAGGAGCAGCCCTCTCTCCTCAGATGATGGGAACATCAGGGTTTTCTGCACATGAACTAGGGCTGAAACAACTGAATTGATCTTATTTGCATCTTTGGCTGCTGAAGTCTGTGACCTAGATTTGTTGTTGTTTTCGGTTTGTGTGTAGACACACCTGCAGCCTCCACGTCTAGACATCAGGGATGGAGAATGGGCTGGCTGGTGGGAACCCAAATAGCTAAGGCTTCGCATTTCTATTGATGTTTTTGGAGTTTAATTAAGATCTTATTAACTACCTGGGGAGTTCAGAGTTCTTCTCTCAGTGAGAGTAAAAGGGGAATTCAGTTGCTGATCTGCTGTCTCTGCATTCAGAAGGGTGGAGACTTTGTTTCAAACAGCCTGGACTCTGCGGTAGGGCTTTGAAATCCCAAGCTGCAGATTTTGCTGTGGCACCGGTGCACTGGTCACATGTGCCATTATAAGCTCCTTGCATTTGCACTCTGCGCGCCTATCAAGTAGCTGGATTTTCCCATTAAAAATGCCCTTTGCTCAGCATATTACACCATAGAAACAGAAGATGTCAGGCGATAAATGTGGCTTCGTCTCTCCTTGCCGCTCCCACGGACAGCCCCTTGCCTGTGGCTGGCTCCCAGTGTTACAGCGTGAGCATGCCCATACACTTTTCTCTTTTCGCAGTTAGCGAGGGCTGGGCAATGAGTTGTGTACACCTCTGTGTACGAGCTCTGTGAGTGCTTGTAACTGGGTTATCCCGCTCTCCTCTGACAAGTCAGCGTTGGGCTGGTAAGCTGGTCGGCAGACACACTCCCTGACACCGGTCCTCTAGCTTTGGGTGAGAGTACTGTTGTTGCAGAGGAGCATAGCCCTGTCAGTGGGCTGAGAGGGGTCCTGGGCATCAGAGGCCGCTCGAGGGAGCACACAGAAGGTCTGGGCTGGAGCTGCTTTTTGGAGCAACTCAACCAACAGTGAGGAGTGTGGAGCGGGGAGGGGATGTGGGCTTGGCTTATTCAGTTGGTCAGTCAGTCGGGTGCCTCCGTGCTAAGCTTTGGTCTGCACGTTCTCAGGTCTTGGCGCAGACGTACAGTGGTCGGTCACGGTGGCCTGACACTGTGGCTCCGTCTGACGCCTGATCCTGAGGGCTCACTACTAATTGCTAAACCCAAAGTGTGGGACTGCAGCTGCCAGCTTTTCCCTTGGACACAAGGTTGCAATCGGTCTGGACAACCTAAAGGCACATGCCTGCAGAGTGGAAGACAGCTTCCTTTCTGATCTAAGAACTGGGCTTGCACTGCTGTCACCCTCCCGTCCAGCAGCTGTAGGATGGTTCCTTTTTGGCCCAGACAGGATTGCCAGGTCCGTGGGATCCCACTTGGCTCCTGCATCCCAGTGATAGGGTTTCTGTCCCATGGCAGTGGTTTCAAAGACTAATTTTTGGTTTTCTTCAACAAACCCCGACACATTCATACCGAGAATACAGCCCAGCTTCAGCTTTCAACTGCTTGATTTTGTGAGGGTTTGTATTCCACCAAAGAGCCTCTGCTATCAACTTTCTCTACTGTGTGCGGGTACTGTAACTGTAATCAGTTTGTCCTTTAATATTCTTTTTGTTAAATGAAGCAAAGGGAACCCGTTGAGCCTTTCCCAGCGGGGCACATTTTCTACGCGCTAACTGTTCCCTCAGCTCTTCCCAGGCCCAGCAGCATCTGTCTTGGGTCGTGGCAGTCACGTGTGTGCTTGATGCAGTGGTATTGTCGCTATCCTCATCTTTCCTTGTTTATGCATCTGAGTTTGTCTGTGACTCATTCAGGCACAGTGGTTTCCTGAGAGCTCGTGCTTGGGGGATTCAAAGTCCTTTTTACTCTCACTGCTTCCCAGGAAAGAGTTTTACCCTCATCGTTGTGGTCCAGTCCCTGTCTGCCAAGACGAACTGCAAGCCAGCAGACAATCTTTGTTTTAAAAAGAGATCCAGATTACACAGCACCTCTGCTCTCCTCCCCTAATTAGTTTGCTCCCCTGACCTTTGTTTCATCTGCAAAATCCATTAATGATAGAGTTGGGGTTTGTTGGGGTTTTTTTGCCTCTGGGTTGTTGACATGTATGTTGAATACTGGACGGCGAAGAACTTCCCCTGCAGAGGTCTGCAGTAGCTTACACAGTTGTTTCTCAACTGTATTTACATTTTCAGGTCTACTGACTACCATTTTTGTTTCCCCTGTCTTTAGTATGTGATTTTTTGTGTTTCTCTCAATTCCTACTGCCATGCACTGTATTCAGAAGTCTGTTCACTTGTGCTATTGCCTTTACTAAGTAGACTTGAAAGCTTGCAAAAAGCTATCAGGATTTTTGGAAAGGGTATGGTTTCCATTATCCTCGTTGACTTGCAATTTTCTATAATCCTATGATCATTTCCTATAATCTTCATGAAGGCTTTTATTAGCTAGTTAGAAAGGTTGATTGCAAGTAGGATGAGGAGGCTGAAACACCATTTTAAGATGTCTGTTGCTTTATCTGGCCTAATGCAGAAAGGGAGCAGCAGGAACAATTCTTCACTGTTTTTGATAACAGAGGAAAGACTGGGTCCCTCAATAAAATTATTATCAGGCAGCAGGCTTAGCAGATACCTGCACGTCCACACAAGACATCATTCATTGCCAGTATGCCTGGATGACGAATGCTCGGACACCAAGACGTGTGAACAGTTTCAAAGGTATTAGGCAGGTTGATGAAGGATAGTCACACCAGGGAGTCTCATACATGTCCCAAGTGCCGTCTCAGGATGTCCCTCAGCCCCTGACAGCTTGAATTGAGGGCAGGTGACAGAGGAAGAATCACGTTGTAGGTGCTCTGCAGTTGTTGGAGATAGGATGCTGGGCTTCTGCCCCACTGGGCAGGTGTGGGAAGGTCGTTCCCAAAATGTAACTGAGGCTGCGTTTTGCAGAGGGGTGGCCAAAGTGAGCTGAAACAAAGGGCATGACTTCTTTCTGGAGATGATGAGCTATGCCGGCAGTGCCGGTGGGGACAGAGCATGTACATCCACCTGGGCCTGGCTAGGTGTCCTGTATAAGACTTGCCTGGAGCCAGGCTCTGCTGGGAGTGCCAGTAGCTGTCTGCTTGCTCTCCTCCCTCCTGGTCATCTCGCTTGCTTTCAGGAGAGAGATGCCAGGGCAGGCTGGACTTCTGGGTTAGTGTTGCCGACACCCCTGCGTGTGCTGTGCTCTCGGAAAGCAGCAGCTCCTCCTGCCAGGTTGCCAGGTGAGATGGTGCTCCTGGGCATGCAACAGCCCTTTTCCTTCCAAAGCCTGACCCTGGCACACGTGACAGTCCTGCATGCAGTGCCTGCAGTCTGGGTTACACTCCGGTCACGGTGCATCTGTCCAGTCCCCTGAAGCATGCAGTCTGTGTGGGCGGATGCTTGGAGGCTCGACCTGAGACAAGTGGCACTAAAAGTTGGTGCTCAGAGACAGCTTCATTGGCTTGCTGGGAGCAGAAGGTAGGCTTGGAATTTGGTAAGGAACAGGTCAGCCAGCCTAAGCTTGGCAGTGTCCCTGCTGGAGCACTCAGACATCCACATTTCCTTCCTTCTCGTGAGGCTTATCTTTTCTGAGCATGCAGAGGTCAAATGTGAACAGATAAACGTGTGGGGAGTAGTTGGCTGTGCAGTCTGAAACCAGGGAGAGGTTTATGAAGGGATCCATCCATGCAACTTAAGAACAGTCCTGTCAATTAAAACCAAATGTTAAGTGTTTAGTCTGCAATTTACTGTCATCACAATCCTGTCATATAACTGTGTAAGGAAGATTTAGGTAGCTGGCCTTGTGCATTTCTCAGTCTCTGCTCTAACAAGATTAGCAGGATTGCTAGCTGACTTACATGAAGTGCCTGGTAAATGCATTGCAGGAAGGTTCTAGCAAATGATTTTTTTTTTTTTTTTAATGGCACCTTTTATGAGTTTTTGTGTTGACCTTTTTTGCTTTCTGAGCATGGTTCTTTTTGCACAGAAGCTGCATCATCAGCGGACTCAGTGCTAGAGTCTGATTTTCATCTTATTTAACTCAAACCCTTAATTTCTGTGTGGATTACTTATAATTTATCAGTGTGTCCACTCCCCTTGTGTCCCCAAACCAGTACCATGTGAGAAAAATATTTATACATCTTTATGGACCATCAGGCTGTCAAAGCTCAAATCAGCTGGGTTTGCAATTGTGCATCAAATCTGGCTGATTTTGCTGCAAATAAATCGGTGCTACTAGGTGCTACTTGATCGAGACAGCAAGCATCATGCCGTGGATGTTTCTTTCTCCCAAAGGTAAAAGGTGAGGTGCTGGCTGCCTTTGCTGGGTATGTTTGGTGTTGAGATCTCCTCATGCCGGCCACTTGTAATAGCTGTAGTGAGAGACCCCACTGAGACGCGTGGCTCATGGGGAGAGCGTCATGCCTTGTCGCTGTCTTGAGAGTGCACCAAGTACAGTTAGCCCCCTCCACCTTTCAGAAGTGGCACTTGTTGGCTTACTGGGATGTCATACAGGACAAGCTGTCCTACCCCCATCAAGGAGATGGGTTTCATGGTGTCCTCCACTTGGCTGAGCAAGGAGCCTGCTCTGAGCATGGCTCAAGCCTATTTTCACTCACACTTGAGGCAAGGCAGCATGGGACTGCATCACTACAGCTCCCTGGCTTTGCTTTTCTGGCACCCTGTGGCATTTTTAAGAGCTTCCTGCAAGCTCAGAGGAAGTGTTTGGACTTCTTGTGAGAACCAATTACATAAATAACGTCAGAAGCTCTGAAGTAGCAGGAGAGCTGCAGCCCTGCAATTATGTGCTGCTGGATATGTCCCAGCGCAAGGACCTCAACCCTGTTGTTGAGGACCCTGCTACTGATGCTACAGCTCTGGATTCCTCTGATTCAGTGTAGACCAAATTTGCAGTTGTTTCAAGTAAAACCTTTACTTTTGCTGGGGGTCCTGGATTAACTGCTTAAAGATTTTAACTGCTGAGAAAATCTGAACTTTCATCTGGACATTGTCCTAAGCATGTCCCTGCCTCTCCACCCACAAACCTTTCATCAGATTGAGTCCTGGCTCCCTGGTACACCTGAAGAAACAGGGTGAAAAGCAGGTTTTGTTACTCCTTTGGGCTTCTCTTCTACTTGTTTTGCAGGGGGGAGCTGGGTAAATCACTCAGGTGCTCAAAATCCACTGGTCTCTTCCCACAGTTTTACCCCTCTGCCGTGCACCCAGGAGGACAGGTAAGTTATGTCAGAATCCAATGATAAAGAAGATTAAAGCAGCTTAGCTTTCCACGGTTGCGCAGGATCAGCACAAAACTAACTCTCCCACGTCTTTCACTAGACATCTCAGGGCCGTGCAGCTTTAGGAAGGCTTGACACCGTGGCTGCTAGCATGCTTGACCATGGCTGTCTCAGCAGGGAAAACATGCCCTTAGCCAGTGCTAGACAGACAGAGGTTTGCTGCTGATGTTACGAGCTCAGTTTTGAAGCTCTTAACCTTATACGGGCCAAAGCAACCCATTCTGCTGGGAATGTGCAGCTGTTTGACCACCTGTGTGTATTGATTAACCTCAGCTTTGTGATATCCCATGCCTATAATCATACAATAACTCCACCTGACTTTCATGTATGCTTGGGGAAATTTCTGCCCATGCAGTTTCAGAGCATGCCCCAAAGTGCAAACATACCAAATTCCTTTGTAGCTCTTTGAGAGAGGAACTGAAGTCCTGTCACTGTTGGTATGTCTGGTAAAATGGTCTCTGGCGATTTTAGGGCTGAGATTTCTGCACTCAAGCAGTTGCAGACATCCTGGGGTATATCTATACTCTCCTTGAGACCATGATGGGTACCTGGTAGACAGGTACTTTTCAGTCTTACATTGGTGAGAGGTGACTAAGCAGACCCATTTCTCCCAGTCTGGCTGCTTGCTCCCAGCCTCTCACCGGTCCGTGGTCTGTGACAGCTCGAGTGTTTCAACTAATTGCACTGGGCACTGCATTTCCAGTTTCCCAAATGCCTGCACAAAGGCTTGACCCTGCAAAATGCAGACATGTAAGGAGTGGTTGGGAGCTGATGGAGGCATTACTGATGAAACAATTCATACAGTACGGCCTAGGTCTGGGCTCCTGGACAGTCTCTGCTGCTCAGCCAGTGTACAGTAACTTGTTAGGCTAGGGTAATTTGATCACAAGTTTCATCCCTGTATGAATTTATAAGGCCTATTTATTAAGATAGAGGAGCTATTGTTACAGTTGGTATCCGGTGGGATGAGTTGCACGTTTGGAATGTTTAAAAATAAAGTAGCTACAGCCATGCTTTCTAGGAAGGATGAAAAGGAGGAAGAAGAGAGGGTGACACCACATAATCTTTTCATTTCCTGTGAAGCTGTTGGTAAGTCAAAAGAAGAAGACATGGAAGGCTCAAGGTTGTAGCTGATCAACAACACCACAGGGGACAGAAGTACTTGTTATCAGTATTGCATAATGCCTGGGTGAGCAGCTCCTTCAAAATCTGCCACAGGAGAAGAAACAGAAAAGTTATACTTCCATTTAGGTATTTCAGGTATGTTTTTGCAGCCCTGGAAGAAACCTATTCACCTAAAACGCATAGGTGAATAACACTTATGTAGAAGGTATCACAGCTGGCTTGGAGTAATGCAATTTCAGACCTCATCCAGGTTAATAAAAATGAGTTAATCACTGCACTGAAAAGGATGTTTGCTTAAGTACAAGTAATCGTGACTGAACTTAATTTGTATGTGAAAAGGGAATATATAGTGCCAACCAATAATATGTATAATTGGTGCTTTAAGGGGGCCCAGATTCCCCAAGCTGAAAATAATTATAGGCCAAATAAAGTGGGAGGAAAAACTTAAGCGTAAAAATGTGAATGATAATTGGGAGTTATTCAAGAATCCTGTATTAGATCCCTGAGAAACCACAATTCTGCATTTGCAAAGATGAATTCCTTAGTTAAAAAAAGCTGTTCTGGTTAACAGAGGAGATGAAAGCAGCAATAAAAAACCCAAAATACAATGAATGGAAAACTAGAGGAAGCAACGTGGACAAGTAATCTGCAAGGAAATGCAGACAATTGATGAAAGAACTGAAGGGTACCAATGGAGCGCCTTTGGGCAGTGGGTTTGGAACAATAAGATGTATCAGGGATTCATGAAATCCTAGCAGTGGTACAGGCTCCATACTGAACAGGGTTGCAAAATTGTTGCTTATGAAATAGAAAAGGCAGAAATAACCGGTAACTATTTCTTGGTGTTTGGAAAGGAGAAGACTCTGTATTCATAGCTTGGTCATAAGGGAATATTTTCTGCTCCAGCAAGAAATTATTTCCAGTAATTAGAAAAAATGTTAAATGTCAGTGTTTTCAAATGTACAAAACATTAACAATGGTTAACTTACAGTCCAGAATATTTAGAGGCTAAGCCAAGGAGCTCTTTGAATCATTAATACAGGCACTCAAAAAACTTCAGGGGAGTGGAACAAACCTACTGTATCAGCATTATTCTGGGACAATGAGTGGGTAGCTTGTCAGGCTATCTAAACTTCAGTTTGTTCAAAGCATAAAAAGGCTGAGAGGCTCTGCAGCTGGCAAAGAGCTGAGAAAAGGCAGGATGATGCTTGCCAATTTCCCTTGAATGGGAAACTGGTTTTTTCAGACAAATGTGATCTCACTTCTTGATAGGAGTATGATTTTTGGTGCTAAAAGTCGTCGTGTTGACAAAATTATACATGGATTTGAAGGCTTCTGACTTTGTTCCATATAGGAGTACACACTAGACAAAAATGTGGCTTATTGTAAACAGCCCAGGGGAAGTGATCATTCTCATAAAATGGCTGTAGATGGAGAGTCATCTTCCACCAGGGAGGAAGGAAGCTAGAAGATGCTCATAAAGAAGTACTGAAGGTATCTATTCTGGCCCTGCATTACCCAGTGGCTTTGTCAGTGATATGAATACCAAATAATTGTTTGCACAAACAAGGAGATCCTGCAGATGGAGGGGAGGTAAACAACAGGTCAGTTGTGGGAGCAGAGCTCAGTCACCTGGAAAGCTGGGCTCCTCTGGTGCTGTTAAATGCAAGGCCATACATTTAGGTGCAGAGTATGGAGGTCAAGCTAGTAAGGCTGGAAGCACATTGATGGTGCAGAGGGCTTGGGAGATAACTAGTGAACATGGCTGCCAAGCCCAGTAGTGCAACTGAGATGGAGATTGCAGTCCTCAGGTGAGTGGTAGGAGCAGGGGAGAAATGTGCTGGGGAGCCCAGTGCAGGAACAGTGCTCAGTCCTGATGTCAGCACTTCAGAGAGCATTGAAGATTTGGAGCAAGGTCAGAAGGGAGCTAGACAATTAATTTGGGATCTGAAGAGCATGCCTGTACAACAGGAGAGTAGAAACTTGATCTACAAAGTTGTTTGTAGAGAAACTGACAAGTCATTTCATGAGCATGCTTGGGTATCTGTCTGAGGAAGAGGGACAATGCAGCAAAAGCCTCAAGTCCAGTGGCCTAGCTGCTGAGGATACACACTGTCAGAATCAATATAATTGGTTTCTAGTAAAGGCAATTAGCCAGTTGAACAAACTTCCTTAGGACCTGGTGGAATTGCCATCATTCAGGCTTTAAATCGCCACCAAATAGCTCTCTGAAACAGAAAAGATTGCTAGGTAGTGTTCAAGGGCTGCTGATTCATGCATGGAATCAATGTACATTTTGTCCTGTCTTATAAAATACCGATTTGGGGCATTTAGACATCTGCAATTAAGGCTAGACAAGCAGTTTCAAACAGCTTCCAGATTCTTGTTTTCTGTAGATCTTTTCTGTAGATCAGGTTGAAGCTTCAGAAGTTTGTTGTCAGTGCCAATGTGACTTTCTTTATGCTAATCTGAAACGAGACTTTTTTTTTTTTTTTTGACAATGAGAGATAGGACAAGAAATTATTATAAAACAGAGGTATGTGACTTTAGCACGGGGGCAGGCAGGAGTGAGGGGGCAGCTGCAGGTCAAAGCTGTGTGCTTTCTGCTGCATATCCCCTGCAAATGGGCTGAGCTTTTAGGAGCACTGAAACGCCACCACCAAGCACAGGGGTCTGTTGTGTGCTTGAGGTACTGGAGGCCTTTGCTAGCCAGTTCCAGATGCCCTCAGACATCAGCCAAATGTGTGTGTACATGTGAGAGGGACCAAAAGACTTGGAGAGCTGCATTCAGTGCTGCAGAGGAAGATCCCTAAGGAGCAGGCGCCAGCTCTTCTGGGCTCTGTTTACCTGCTTAACAAGAAATGAAGTGGGACCATAAAGCCATAATGCTGCCCGGAAGCCACATTCCACGTTAGAGTTCAATGCCTTCTTCATCCCACTAAGCCCCCACCTTAACCTCTGGTTTACATCTGTTCCAGGAGACTGTTAAAGGGCAGGGACAGCAGTAGGGCAGGGATGGTGCAGCTGCGGGGATGCATGGCAGGCGGGCACTGAGCACCCTGCCCTACCAGCATACGGTATGGCCTTATGTTCGTGAAAGCCCTTGCCATACTCTGTGCTGTCAAGTGGAGGGCTGGGATTTTGGTAAATGACAACAGCCCTTGCCGTTGGCTCTGTCGGCTTGCCATTGATTTGTGGCGCTGAGCACAGGGAGCACAAGGCAGATGATGAATGATTTAAAAAGCACTTGTGTTGCCAGGTCCTTTTAGTCCGAGGCTATCCTGGAATGGAAGACGCTTTCCTGGATGCTTCTGTGAAGACGGCTTGAGTCATCCCCAGATCAGTGTTTTGCGGTATTTACAGGGACAGCAACAGTGGCAGGGAGCTTGTGACACATACAGGTGGGAAACTGAGGCATCAGTGATGCTGGTAAGTAGCAGAAGTCACTCCTCTTGTTCATACTGTCTGGGAAAGCTACAGCATGTCTGCACAGTAGCATTGTGCAATGTGCAATGAATCCTCTGGGAATAATCCAGTTTCCTTTGCCTAAAATTTGGTTGTTATTTTAGGCTAGTCCAGTTTGACATTAAGAGCTAAAACTTCCAGGCTGGATTCTTCAGTCTGCACTGAATCCTGGCCAGCTGGCCAAAGCTAGAGTTGGAGCTCATTACTGCTATTGCAAAACTGTTTCCAAAATGTCATTCTGGTGCCACTGTTATAGATAGCATCATGGATAGGTGGGGATGTCTCTTCTATCCTCCCCATGTACAGTGAGGATTGGGAACCTGGCCAAAGGCATTGCCTTGCTCACGCAATTTTCAGGCTGGTAGCGTTTCAAGGCCATTAAGGTGTTTTGAAGACCTGTCATGAACATATCCGTTCCCTGTTGTGGTGGATTAGGGAAGCCGGGTCACCTGCACAGCAGCCCATTGTCTGTGGCTGCTGGAGTGGAATGTTTTCGTAACTTCCAAAAGTCGTGAGCTCGCTGGGGGAAGACCTTGAGAGAAGGCACTGTTTTATTTTTCCAGTGCCATCATGTGTGATTGTGCCCATGCAGTAGCCAAGCAAACATCTAAAATTTAGAGGAATTGCATCCTTTGGCAGATCAGGAACTTAGGTGCATCAGAGACTGTGTGACTGTGAGACAGGAGAAACAGAGGTGTTTCCAGGCACCATTGTCTTTAAGAGGTGTGTGCTGGTCTGTAATTGATGCTTCTATATACCCTTCTGCCAGCGATGTCTCTCTGGAAGGAGCCATCCTGCAGGTTCTTTGCTAAGCTCAGTGCTGGTGACTGTGGTTTGGAAGGGGATGTGCAGGACCATATGCTGGCATAAAGCAGGTTCGCGGGCAATGCAATGGAGTGATGGCGGTGACTTGATGGTATCTGCCTAGCCTACGCAGTTGTGATCCCATCTGCTACATGCTTGCTGTTAAGATTGGTGCTGGAGATCTCTTGAGAGGTTGTTTGTCCACGCTGTAGAGGAGGATCAAGTGGCTGTAGAGCTGCTGCATGATGCTAGATCTCCCTAAATAAGGGAGTTTGTCCCTTATGTGATGTAGAGCAAGAGTAGTGGATCTACAATGTGTCCCCCAACCCAGAATAGGCTTGGCTTAGGAAAGACTGTGAAAAAGGAGTCCTGCAGCTCTCGGGTAGTCCTTGGAGGATCCCACGTAGCCAGACAGAAGGTGAGCTGCATTAGATCTGTTCTAAGTTTTGCAGGGAAGCTGCCCTAGCCTCTGGTGCCATTTTCCTTTTCCTCCTCTCTGGCTATAGCCTTGGTGAAGCTCAGAGCCTGGCAAAGAGCTTCCTCTGTGTGCAGACCAAGTTGGCCAAGGGTGAAGCAGGTGAACCGTGGAAATTAGAAGGGTACCGATAGCCTTATCTTAATGCATTTTGTGGAAAGTCAGCTGCTGTTTCTTGCTGCAAAGCTTGTGTAAGTCAGGAAGGGATCTCCTGCAGACATCAGTGGATTTCTGCTTCAGTCCCTTTAGAGGAAATGGGCAAAGTCCTAGGAATCAGTGCTTATGTTAGATCTCTTCATACAAACATGGGACCTGTTGGCCTCATGGAATGTACCTCTCTCTGGAAAACAGAGCTGGTGTACACTGAATTAACAGCTGCTCCTCTGTGCAAGTGGTGGGGCTGGCCTTCACTTTTTATCCCTCCCTGCACACTGCTTTCCTGAGGTGTGTCCCAGCCAGGGAGAGCACCAATTCCCTATACCAAGCATGTTATACACATTTCTGCAGCTTAATATTGCAGGGTACTAGTTCTATAGTCACATGCCTTAGTCACAGTGGCTTACATCCTGAAAACTGCTTACCCATTCAAAGTGGTTGCAAATCAGCATTGATTCATTGATTTTATTAGAAATATACGAGTTTTTCACACTCAACTCTCTCTTTTTAGTCTTTATATGGCTACCTATGCATACAGTGCCTGAGTTTTGAACAGTGACAGAATGACTGTGTTACATGGGCTAGAACCAGCCCAAATGATCTCAGCTCATTAGGAAACTGTTGCAAGTGTCCTTCCTGTCTTCCTGCTATTTTGGGTCAAACAGCTTTTCCCTACTGTCCCTAAAACTTCACTCTTCCTCCAATTTATGTGGTCAAGAGCCTTAGACCTAGTGTTAAGAAAAATACTCTACATTCAGTTCTACTTTCCCTTGGCTTGCATTTTCTTCTCCTTCCTCTCCCCACATTTTAACATAAATGCGGTCTAGGGCAGACTTTGCTGCTGATGCAGAAGCTAAATGAAATGTTACATTGCACTCCTATGGTTGTATGCGCAGCACCAGCCCCCAAGGTGTGTGTGCAGCAGGAGAGGTGGAGAGGCAAAGGGATCAGGATTTCAGTTGCTCGCAGTCTCTGCCTTGGGCTGTCATTCTGCACTTCGTCCCACATACAGGGCTTGATTTTCTAGAAACTCTGAGTCAGGTCTGGCTTGCCTGGCACCCTGGTATTGTGGCACTATGTAAGATACTGCTGCTGTCACTTTCCCCTCTGCCTCTGAGCTCCACAGGCGTTGGGAAATTCAGTCCTGTTCCCCTTCAGGGTAAGCAGACTTTTTCCCCCACTCCCCCAAAACCAGGCTCATGCCCTTTTTTGGAGTAAGCACAAGGGGGCAGAGCTAGAACTGAGTTTTAACTGATTTCCAGTCTAATATCAACACTTGGCCAGAGTTTCAGGTTTTTTTCTTCTATTTCTTTTTTCCTGGAATACACAGACACATTTATTCCCAAGACAGTTAGACAGGTCTAATGTGAACCGGTGGAGTGCCTGAGGACTTTGCAAGCAAGCACTTTGGCCTCCACCAGGGTTCATGTTTAAAAACAAAGGCAACCATTAAGCAAACTTTCCTGGACCGGTGGGTGACAGGCATCAGCTCTGCAAGAGCATCACTGCTTGTACCAAGACACTTCAGCTTCGTGCTAGAGCACCACAGGCCTCCTGGGAGTTGGTGTCTTTTGGAAGTTTCCTCCTCCAGCAAATGCAAGCAGATGTGATGTCCCGGCTGACTGGTGCGGAGCTGGGGGCAGCAGGTCTCCCCACTGTGCTCCTGCCCGCACCGTGCATGCACCAGGTGGTGGTCCTACCTGCCAGGAGATGACCAAGAAGGAAGCCCAGATTACTGCTAGTCCGACTGCCTGTCTCCCACAAGCTTGTTACACACTACATGGAAAATGCCGTCAGGGCAAGACTGCGGTCCTGGCCAGATTCACACATCTGCATGCTCTGCAGGTTGCACTGCCAGAGCTGCAGGGAGGCATCAAGAGGATGTGGGGAGGTGGGGTAAGGCTTAGGTTTACACTCACTGACAGCCCCTTGTGAGGTAAAAAGGAAGGCTCTTTCTTCCAGCTGCGAAACAGAGGACAGAACGTGAGCAGGTGAAACAGGTTCCGCAGGGATACGACAATGCCATCCCACAGAGGGTTAAAGAGCTTCCCAGGGTCTGCAGTGGTGGGAGCTGCACAGACACTTAACAACTTCCACCTGGTAGAGGGAGCAAAAATGTAACTTGTTGCAAGGCTGGGAACAAGGCAGTTGCTCTGGGGCTGCTGCACTTCCTCCCCAAATGAGGTTCCTGGTTTCTGTGCTCACCTACCTTTCTCAAGGACTTCCACAATGAGCCAGAGGTTGTCCACGCTGCCTTTTTGTCCCAGGGAACAATGCAGTGCTTCTGTTCAGAGCCTGTCTGTAGGTTTTTGATAAAGAGCACTTTCCTTCCTTCCTTCTCGTGTCTCCCATGCCAGGCAGAGGTGCAGCACTGCTGAATTAGGAGGAACATCTGCTTTGAAGCTGGGATCTCACACCTGATTGAGCAAGATTCTCTTCAGCCCCAGCATCTCTGCTTGCAAATGCCTGCCTCTACACTGCCAGAGCATGTGTGCATGCTTTGGCACTGCTCGTCTGCTTGAACTCTGGTTTGTTTTCTGTTCCCACTGCTTCTTAATCCAGCCTGGCTCCCCTAGAAACTAGTCAATTTATCATGCAGGGTCTAGCCACAGGTCATGTAGTGGAAACCTGGAGACCCACCAATGTATGAGTCTTCACCTTAGGTATTGTAAGCATTAGGCGGGGCTTTCAAACATCCTTTAGATAACTTGCTCTGCTTCTACTTGCATTTGCCCTGGCCAAGATGTTTTCCTCCATCCGTTTCAGTCCCTAAAGGAAAGTAATTGCAGATTAGTGAGCTGATAACAAGAACTTTATCTTGGCCACAGAAGGTTCCAGCAGAGGATTTTATTGATGGGCTTTCATAGCTGAGAGTTAATACTGTTGGGAAAGCATCCTTCTGAAAGCTGTGCTGCATTTACTTTTAATGAGGGCAGAAATTGTACTTGTCTCAGACTGATTTGAGTAGAAACAGTCATCCCTTATCTCTGCTATGATTTCTAATATGAGTGGCAGGGGAAAATTTAGGTACTATCTTGTTGCTAAGACACACAGGAATGAAAATCAGGTAAAGTCTCTAGGTCTCAGCGGTGCCTGAAGCCAATCCATTTCTCAGCCATAGCTCCTACCAGGAAGATGATTTTATTTTCAGTCACATGCCATCTTACTTACTGAGGAGCAGGAGAACTGTGGTAAGAAACAGCCCAGTCCCAGCACGAGTCAAACAGCAAAGGGATTGCTGGGTTAGGCTTCAAAACTGCACAGCATGAGCAGCCATGGGAAGATGGATTGTAAAATGGTTGGTGCAGGAGTGGAGAAGACCAAAGTCAAATTTGTCAAGGACAGAGACTACTAAGCCTCTAAAGTATTGCAGAGTCATCGAGTAAGTGGGAGAGTGTGCAGGAAAAATAGCACAAGAGACCAACTCCGAGTTTTGGCATCACTGCTTTCCCCTCTACCTCTCCAGGCTGTGCCGGTGGCAGTCACTTAGCATGTCCTGTAGAAGTCTGGATTTTTTAACCAGAGAAGAACTCTGGAGAGGAGGTGATAGGCAGAAGACAGTATGTGGGTACAGCAGACAACTGTGGGATGCAGCGTACCACTGGGTTGCAGGGTAGTCTAGCAGTTATGACCTTGAAGTCCTTGCTGGCTTGTCATTCCCAAATCTTGGGACTGGATTACTCAGAAAACCTTGCAACCATCTAGCCCTGTTGCTGCTCCTGGAAAGAGCCACACTTCCGTGGCTTACAAACCAGAGAAGGGTCCAGTGGGAACAAAGCATGGTGGAAAATGCATGCAGGAAAATGCAGTCAGGAGCAAGGAAGGAAGAAGGGATGAGAGGAAGAACCAGATACGCTTTTATCAGTGGTGTGCTGTTAAAGCAAATCATCGTATCTTCTACAGGAGAATGAGGTGTGTAACAGGCTGAGCCCTTCATCTGTTGTCTCCATTAATCTTTCAAACTGGAAGTGGAGAACTTCACTAGAAATGAAAAATCAGGAAAAGGGGCTGGTTTGGGACAGCATCTACAAGAGAAGAGTTTCCATTCAGCCATCTTCCTTGTAATGTGATTTTTCTGGCTGCTAATCTGGACCTGCTGATAAACAGTGTTACCTCTTCGAACAGGTCAAAGCATGTGAATCAGGTCAGCTGAATTAAATAAGTGTTGGCCTCTTCTTATATGTCTTCCAGGTTTAGCATCCTCTAAGGTCACTGTTTTCTAGCTTTTACTTTGTCTGCTGCAGGCCAGCAGTGTGGCATTTCACTAGGCAGCTGAGACACGATGTGGTTGCACAAGAGCAGCAAGCAGGCTTTGAACTCCCAGCTGCAGGCGAGCTGGTAGCACCGCTGGTACATCCAGCCGAGGCCTGGCTAGCATCTTGTCCTGGTTTAGACAGGAGGGAAAGTTGATTGAGATGCAGTCCTGTAAAGGAGTAAATGAGAGTGTGACAAATGCTATTGGATAATTAGCTCACTGTAATAGATTCAGGGGAACAGTATGCGGACATATCCACCTTAACCTGTTCACATATAATCTAGGCTGGCCTGGGCCCCGCACTGCAGTGTAGCATGTTTTGCAAGTGCCCTAGCTATACAAAATGAATCTTCCCTTGAAAAAAGAAGAGCATAGAGCACCTATGCTGTTGTAGGACTGGTGTATGTGAAGTGGGAGAGGAGGGATCAGGTGCTCCAAACACATACTTTAGGTGTCAGGACACCTAGTTGCGTGGTCTCTTCTCTCTTACCTCTCTCTCTGTGTTTGTCTCCAGAGGGATTAGTTCTGACACATACCAGAGTTGCCACCAGATAAAAATGAAAGGAGGCTGAGCCCAGAGGCTGTGTACAAGAACACCAAGCAGAGCTTGGAAGACAAGGTCTAGAGTAGAGGCAGGCTTTCATAATCAGGAGAGCCTTACTTGCAAGTGGTGGCTGGAGGCAAGTTTCTGCAAATAGGTCCTGTGGGCTAGAGGAGAAGGAGATGCTGTGGTGCTCCTGCGGACTTCTATATACCTTGTTCAGGATGACAACATGGTGTAGTGCCCTCCATGTTTCACCCATGCGTGTTTTTTGGGCCAGCTCTGTGGCAGCACTGTAATTCTTCATTGGCAGTTCTGTGGAGGGCTTTGACTAGATTTGCTCAGAGGATTCGAGGTGGACTCTTTTCTACCGAAAGTTTTGTCAAAAGGTTAGGGAGTCCTCAGCTTGAAAACAAAAATGTGTCAAATGTAGTCTTGATGATGGTTTGAAAGAGACAATTTCTAGGACTGTTATTCAGGTTATTTTGGCAAAAGCATTCTTTTCCTTAGAAGGATGCCATGGCATGGTATGTGACGGCAAAAGAGCCAGGTGTCTCCAGGCTGAAACCTTGTAAAAGGAGGACCTGCCTTTAATTCCCAGCCCCGCCACTGCCTTCCTGCCTCTTCTGCGCCTTCTGTTCCTTGTATAACATCAGGATTAACAGTGCTCTGCAGAGCTGTTATGAAGGTGCTGCAGGGAATACACTGATCCAGTACTTGGAAATAGCAGCAGCAAAAGAGTTCGCAGGAACAGAGGGGATGGTAGCATGCTGCTTCTGTTGTTGGCTTTCCAAAGCCTGTCCACGTGCTTTAGTCACACTCTAGGTTTAGTTTTTTAAGGACTCCTGAGAAGCTGATCCTTTCCTAGCTTGAGAATCTGTTTTCCTGAGTAGTAACAAGCCATTTCAGTAGCCTTTTAGAGAGGTGGAAGTGGGGTTGTTACTGCAAAGCAAGCTGAGGAGACGTGAGGTAGTTCGACTGCTTTGAATGAAGGTGGATTTAGCCCCCAATAAGTCTAAATTTTTCACATGCACTGAAGGTGTGTTAATAAAGTAGATTTCAAATGTTTTCTTTCAGGAGCTAAGAATGCTCTTGTTTTTGGACAGGTGAAAATAAAAAACATTCATCAGGATTACAACAGATGTGCTTTTGTGGATGGGTACAAAATCTGTTCTGTAAGCAACAACCAAGTAATTGCCTAGGAGAAAAGGAAATACCAGAATAGCGTTGTTTTGCTTACTACCTCCACTATTCTGTTAATGTGTCTGTTAACCTCAGGTGATGCTGCTCGTTTGTGATCTTTTTTATTTTAAAAAATGTTTTCATTTAAATGAGTTAGTGAAGGTGGATTTTGTTAATTTATGTTGGCATAATTTTAGTACAAATTTTATTAGGATTGACAGATTGCAGCACCATTGACAATTGCCCAGCATTGCAGAGACCCAGCTGTAGCATGTATTTATTGTGTTTTGCCTCTTAATAGATCTGTTCCTCTAGCAGGAATTAGATTGTCACGTTTGAGAAGATTATCTTCTAAAACATAATTACTTTAGAGCCTAGTGCTGCAGCAGGGTGACTCTCTACGTACTTCAGGGGTGGTGGGGGGGGTAGGTGATGTCTCAGGATTTCTCTGTTTTCAGGGCTCTGATCAGGGTGAATTGAATTATTTTTGAGACTGGAACAGTATTTCACACTTCTGTCACCAATGGGCATGTTGAAAAATAGCAGGTGGGTAAGTCCCTTCAGATTATGAAAGTTAGGGGGGTTCTGGCAGATGCTCCTATATGGCCTAAACCTAATGTTCCCGAGTGCTTTGTCTCCCATGGTTAAATGAGTGACGCTGGGTCATGGTACTTTTAGTTCAAGCCTATGGGTCATATTGGTGGGTTTGTGCTTAGTGCAGGGAGTGATGCCCAGTGAGTGCTGGTGCTGTAGCAGATGCGAAGCTGAAGAGAGGAGCATTTAACAACGTGTTCTGAACAGCAGCGGCAAATCAGTGCGGAAGTCACCTGAGAAGTAACGTGAAAGTGCTTCTGAAATTCCTGTACATTTTCCTATAGACTTCTTGCAGTGTGAAGGCAGAACACACCCTTTGCTCCTGGATGTGACATTTGCCAGATAAGTAAATATGTGTTGGCTGAAGCAGATTTTGGAAAGTGCTAAGTGGATTAGAAGAACAAGTCCTGTTAGCCTCAGTGGGATTTGGACTCCTACGTCCTCTGTCTGCATCTGAAAATCTTTGCTCGTTAGGGCTGTCTGGGATAGCCCAAAATCTGTATGGTACTGGATTTTGAAGGAGCTATTTAAAGCGCCCTTGTTCTTTTCAGTGACAGTTTGTAAGAGGATGTTAGGTCTGAATCTCCTCACAGTTACCTTGCCTGTGTTGTGACAGCCCCATCATCAGTGTCATTGCAGAAGGAGCTGTGAGTAAGTGATTTTTCCAGCTGTTAGGGAAGTGCAATGTATCTGCTCAGATTTCTGGGGGTGAGAAGACTCTTTGCTTCTTGTTGGTTTGGCTTAGCTCTCAGCTGTGTTGCTGTGTAAAAAGGATGCAAAAGAAAAGCATCAGCATGCTTTTTGGCCTAGAGCAGAGGTGAGGCTTGTGGCTTGCTTTGCTGAGTATCTTTTCAATGGATTATGCTTACAGAAGAGATAGCAGGATAGGCAAAGACAGGTGCAAACAAACATCTTCCAGCGGGGTGGAAGATGGGGGCGTTTTTTTGGCTTTTTGAAAACGTGGGCTTGGTGTAAATCAGATCAAGGGAAATTTGGACCTTTTGTACATACAGTTCATGCTTTTTGTTAGGATGTAGCACTGTCCTTACAGGAAATAAAACAGGAAGGAGCCTGAATTGCAGAAGACAATCCATGTCCTTGAGTTCTGCAGCTTAAATTGTCCTTCAGCACAGTCCTGGTAGCTGATGCTTATTCTCTCTCCCCACTGGATTGTTCATAGCCCCAGGCCAAGGAATCCTATTTTCTCAGCTATGGCTTTTAATGTTACACGTAAAAGTGAGTGGGAAAGGGTTTCTTTTTCCGTTAGAATTTTCCAGCCTATGGAAAGATCTCTCTGTTTTGAATTGGTGTGTATGGCTGTAATCTCAATTTTATGAGAATTTATGAGACCTAGAAGGACTTAGACTTAGCTGAAAATAGTTTTGGTAGCTCCAAAATGGCTTAATTTTAAATTGTTATCCCATTATATTTGTTTGTAAAAGTTAAATTTTGGTTTAGAGGTACTGACTCCCTCTAAATTTTTTTTAGAAGTACTGGGCTGAAAGAGGCACGGGATTTTTGAAATGCAACCTCTTAAACATAGGTTAACTTTGGAGAACCAGTTTTGAAAAACCTCACTATGACTTTCAGAAAGCGGGCTGGATATGCCTTGTGCTGACTTTGTGGGCTTGTTCTGAAACTCTAATGACTTTGATTTCCTTCTGCCCAGCATTTCCTAGAGCACTTGTTTGCGTGCTATCTTGGTGGTCATTAAAAGATCCAGCTGTTTTATGCAAATTTCTTCTGGGCTTTCAAGTCAATGGTTGTGTAAGACAGTAAGAAGTGTCTGCCTGTGGATTGCTCTGAAAGTCAGTACAAAGGAAGGCAATATGAGGTTTATCATCGACACTGAAAGAACACTTCTGGATATATTTGGAAATTGCAAGCAATTTTGTGGAGAATTTGAGGTCTGTGTAAATACTATGGCACAGAATCCTTTTCTGTCTGCTTTTCTCTCCCATAATTGTATGAACTTTTATGATTTGGGGGAAGGTAAGAGCAGCTGGTGCCATTCCAGTCAAGGGAAACATGCACACATGTCAAGACTAGGCACGCTGCAACACCTTGGCAGCAAATCCCATCTGCTACCAAGATGTGAAGTTCGCTTTTGTTTCCGCTCTGCAGCCTCTACTGCCAGTCCTCTCCAGCAGGAGCGTTTCGTCTTGCAGCCTGCTGATTGCTACTGACAGTGTCAAGCTTCTGGCCACCGAGCTTCTTGCGTGTGGGAGCTGGAGCTGGCTTTGCGGCACCATGGCAAAATGTGTGCAAACTGCTGGTTACTGTTATTCCTTCTGCTGTTCACCTGCTGCCGAGGTTCCACTGGCATCCAGGTGCTTGTGTGGTGCACACATTCTCATCCAGCTTTTCAGCTGTCTCCAAGTAAAAACCTCAGGCAGCCTGTGCTAGGGATGCCGCTTCAGGTGCTGCTGATGCTGCTGCAGTTGTGGCTTTCTGTGTGTGTGCATGTAAGTGTAAGCTTGCTAGTGTGGTTGAAGTCTTGCAGCTGGTGTTCCGCCTCAGCAGCAATAGGACTGGCTGTCAGTGCTGGGTGCATTGCCTACCACGTCTGAGTTTCAGAGAGAAGATGGATGCGCTATATCCATCTCTTTTGGAGCTGTCTTGTGCTAGGGAGCAGCCTCAGCTGCTCTGTTGCACTGCTCTGAAACTGCATTCAGACTTCCCTCGGTGGTACGTGTTTGTGTGCAAGTGGAGCGAGTGTGTGCCGGCGGGCATGCTGAGGGAGAGCAGCAGTACAATGAGAGGTCAGAGGTGTTAAGAGGATCTGAGAAAGACATGGCGTTGAGGGGCAGGGTTTGGCAGAGGTGATTTATCCGGAAGAATTGGAGTACTGAGAAATCGTAACTTTTCTTGTGACACGTTTTTTTGTTGTTTTTTTCCCCTTGCCATAAAGACTTGTGGATAGGACCCATGCGTGGCTGAGACTGATGCAATTCCTTGGCTGCAGTCACACTTTCAGCAATCTTTTCTGATTGCTAGAAAGATGTTCTGAATCTGTCTCTGCTATAGGAACAAGTTGAGTGGCCTGTGAGCTCTGTGGATGTGCATGAATGGTTTCTGTTCAGTAACTAAATTAACAGCTAATTTAACAACGACACTTGGTATGTTAAGTAGGTTTATAAATAAACTGATTTATTTAATTAATTTAATAAAATTTAAATTGAAGGACCAATTAACTGCTTGCAGTTGGCAGTTATTAAAATTCCTGGTAGAGCTGGTTTGCAGACCGCTTCTGTGGGTACTGAGCTCATATGATGTGGATGATTTTATTGTCATCAGGTGTCATGATCCAGAAAAAATGCTAACCACCACTTTGTAGACAATCTCCAGGATGAAATTATTCTGTCATGTAACAAACAGAAACATTTCAGATCCTGTGGGTTTACAGAGTGTAACGAATTTACCAGGAAAAGTATGCTTTTCCATAGCCTGTCTTCTCAGAAATTAATCTTTGGGAAGATTATCTTATTATTTTGGACACTGACTTTCTCTCTGCATACATTTATTTCTCCCATACTAGGTGGCTCTTAATTAATTATTGTGCATACAATATTCTGTTCTTTAGCCAATTTCAGTTTCGTATTACAACAGCATCTGGAACTTTTTAAATAAGGAGACAAAAATATACAAAAAAGGCTAGATACTGGAGCAACCTGTCAGTCAGTACGACTGTTGGCTTTCTTTCAGTGCTCAATTTTCCAGTGCTGGAAAGATCTAATATCCTGGTATCACTTGAAACCAGAAAGTTCTGGGCAAAGTAGCTGGGCCTAGACGATCGGGAATGTTGCAGAGATAACTGGGAAAATAAGGCAACAAACATTTTAAAAAGAGAAAATCCTCAAGTATTATGTCAGTTCAAAATGGAGATGGATTTGAATTGATACTACTGTAGTAGGAAATGCCAGTTTGAGGCACCTTGCTTGTTTTTGTCCATGCTTTTTAATACCGTTTATAAAGACAGAGCTTGCTTCCTTTTTGCCTTTTTTTGGCTCGACACAGGTAGTACCTAGTATTTTACTTACGTTTCTGTCTGAAATGAGCCATTTTTTGAGCCTCCATTCCTTAAGAATTTAGCCTGGGGAGGATGGTAAGCAGATGATGGTTTAGGTGTCAAAGGCTGAAAAACTCTCACGTGTGTGTTGCAACACAGAAATGTACAGTAGAAAACATTAGCAGGCCACATCAAGGCATCCCCTATGCACTGGGTCCTAAAGACAGGAGACAGCCAGGAGCCTTCACCTCGTGGCTATCAGGGAAACCATTTGAGTGACTCACAGGGAGTTAAAAGGTGGGGTGGGAGCTTGGTGGCAGGAGGACCTCTGCTGAGCACACTCAGCCTTTCCTAATATCAGTGTGTCTTTCTGTCTCCAGTTATTGTCTTCCTATCTGAAGAAGACAATGCTCACACTTGTAGCGTGTGAGCATTTGGGTATGACAGCTAAAAAGACATGCTGAACCTGCGGAGACCTAATTCATCTTCTTGTCCCGTGGCAGAAGTACACCAAAATGAGGCTAATGGTGTCTTAAATCCCATCGTGGAGACTGTACAGCGACCCTGGAGAATCCATCCCTGCTTCATTCCTTCCCATTTCAGCTTTCCCCTGTACCTAAAACACCTGCTGTTGCAAGCTGAACTGATGTTGTCTTGCCAAGCTGTGGACCACAACTTGATGGCCTTTTCCTTTGTTAATCACCTTTTGTAGGCAGGATGTAGCCTGTCTCCTTCCTTGGGCTTCTCTTTTCTAAATGGATTAAGCCAGTTTCTTCATCCTTTCCTGTAGCTTATGTTTCCAAACCTCTGAACAGTCTTCTTTTTCTCTTCTGGACTCTGAATTTGTTTCTGTCTCAGCAGTCTCCAAAACTGGATGCGAGACTCTGGCAGAGGCCTCGACAGGGCTGGATAGGACAGGTTAATTACTTCCTGACGTTTGCATATTACAGTCTTGGAAACTGCGTTTTGCAAAAGCATCATATTGTTGACCCATAAATTTTCTGGTGCCCTGCCACCCACAGATCCTGTGTAATAGTATGGCTACCTTCCCAATAGTTCCTCATGTTTACTTGTGTATCAGTTTTGATTTTTTCTTCCCATATTTTCATTTGATCCATCTGAGATTATCCTTTCATTTTACCGTAATTGTGAAATACTGCTCTGTTTCCAAAGAAATTCTGAGGAACTTTTTGACCTTGGAATTAACAACAACAGCATCAAAAACCAAGAGTGTATTTATCATAATAAATCTCCATGTACTGAGATAGAAAGCCAGGAGTTCACAATCAATTTTGTTATTTTGAGCTCCTTAGCCTATTACAGAAAGGCACATTCAGTTTGCAGTGAGAGCCCCTGTCCTGGGAAGACCTGATGAATTAGCTTGCTTAAACATACTGCCTGTTTGTAAGTATGAAAAGTCCTTTGATTTCAGTGCCCTTTAGGTTTGAAAGCTCAGGAGATATGACAGACTTGAGACCCAAATTTGTCAGAAATTGTAATTGTAATTACAATTGTAATTACGCATTCATTCTATTAATGTAGTAAATCCCTTAAGCTTTTGCTGGATAAGAAATACTTATTAAATAGTGTTAGAATGTATCAAGAATAAAATGAAATGTGGAAGGATTATGATGTTTTAGTGCACTCAGCTGTATTAGTTCATGCAGTGATCCTGGACAGAGTGTTTGGATCACAGTATCTGACTTTTCACAGTGCTGCACAGGTCACAAGCCGTGCATGACTATGGATTCCCCAAGCCATGGTACAGCCATGGCTAGTAGCATAGGGTTGTATGCGTACTCTAGCTAAAGTCCAGGTTTGGCGTGTGTTGCTATATGAAAAGAGGAGCAGCAAATGTTTTGGGAGCTCTGTCCTAAACAGCTGTAGCAGTGTGTCTGAGATTGTGATATTTCACATCTGCAGAGGAGAAGGAGGACCTTTGCAGTTAGAAGTGTTAGTGCCAGCAGCCAGCCCGTGGTCCAAGTTTCTGGTAGTTCCTGGTGAGCTGTTTCAGCAGGCTTGGTGCATCCGTCCAGTCACTCTTTGTGAAAGGGGAACCTGATGCTAGCATTTGGGCTGTTTGGGGTTTTTTCCTCTCCAGAGTGTGTGCTTTCTGCAAAAGCTTTTTTTGTGTGTTAGCTGTAGTGCTTGCTAACACCTTTGAAAGACACCCCATTCTCCATTACAGGGTTTTTAAAGAGAATAGGACTGAGGATGATGGCCATCATGACAAAAGCAGAGGTATTTTCTTGTGTCAGCCGTTGGGAGTTTAAAAGACTATAAAAAAACTTTACAGAAGCAGACATGGGACTTCCCTTCTACTGCCCCCTCCTACCCCCCTCAAGTAGCCTGTAAATGTCTAGCTGCCACTCAAAACCGTGGAAAAGTTTCGGAGGACTTTCTGGGTTTAACCAAAACAGTTATTGCTGCAGCTGATGCTTTGTTGCTTGTGTTCCCTTCCAAATGAAGGAAATTGACTGTTAGGATTTGTGTGTGTTTAAATCCAGCACTTTTTACTTGACTTGTTAAACGAAGAATTTGCTTCTAGGGTAGATGAAGCCATGCAGTCTAATGACTGTGACAGAAAAATGGAGTGGGCAGAAGCAAGAAGTATTTTAAAATTGATTTTCTGGTGGCCAGATTTTTTGAGAACTCTCCACCAGCAGATCTGCACCGGTGCAAATTCCCTTGTGATGCAGAAGTATTCATTGCACCATTATGCAGCAGAGGAGCAAAAGCTGTGGAGGTAAGACAGGAAAATAAAAAGAGAGAAGCTCTTGAAAGAACAGCTTTGGGGTATCTGAGGATGGAGGAAAGGCTGAAGCAAGCAAATATTTTAGTTAAAAGACAGTGCTGTTACGGACCATCGGGAAAAGAATAGAACTGGTGTTGGTTTAGCCAGCAAGTTAGTGGTGAGAGGAGGGTGAGAGGATACTTGGTAAAACTAACCATTTCAAAACCAGCAGGACCAGATGACACACAGCCAATGCTTCTAAAGGAACTAGCACAGGATACCATGAACTGCTAGCTAGCCTTTTTGAACATTCACGGAGAACAAGTGAGATCCAAGAAAACTGGACTAGGCAAATGGAGTAACAGCCTTTAACAAGATAAAAGCATGTCCTTGGAAATTGTTAAGCAGCCAGTTTGAATTAATACCATTTTGAAACGTAACAAAAGGTCCAACATGGCAGCACTTACATCAAACAGTGTTTTTCAGCTATTTTAAATTGAAATTGAATGAGCCCTTTCTGGTGGTGGAGAATTGCAGGCCATCTTGTGCAGTGCTGTTGCAATGATTCCATCAGCAGAGAAAAAAAATGTGCTAGGCTTAAAGTGTTAATTATTTTTATTTCATGATTGCTTGAATCTGTTTTTTGATGATGGCCTTTCAAATGTGCAGTCATTTCATGGACCATCGTCTGATGTCCTTGGATGACTGGTCTGTCTGACCACAATTGAAATAAACACTGAGCTGCACCAAATACATCCTTGACACAATGTACTGAGGATTGGCCCAGTGGCTTTTGAGTATCATGAGGTCATTCAAGATAAAAGATTGTGCTGACAAAACTTTGACGGCCTCTGGAGCAGAATTGTGTGATCACTGAGTAAAGTGAAAACGTGGGTCTGGATTAACTGGACCAAAAGTAAAACTGTCTTTATGTTCCTTCCTGGATGCAAAATAAAGGTGCTAATAATATTTTTTAAGGGCCTCTGCAGAGGGATGATGTAGTCTCAGCGAAGGCTGGATATCTGTAGCAGACAGACTCAGAAGGGAATTACCATGATTTGGATTTACATTTATTTGATTATCTTCCAAGAGAACTTGGGAGGAGTCCCATGTCCCAGAGCTTGGATGGCTTGTCAGTTTCCATAGCCAAGGATAGGGAATGAGGGAGTTACTTGCCAGGGTGTACAGCCTTCAAGTTTTGTTTTACCTGGTTTGAAATGTTTAGGATCGTATATATAATTGGGCGTACTAGCTGTGAGCCTGGTGTATGGCTCAGGTTTACACCTCTTAACCAGTGGTGCTGCTATTTTTATGTTTGTAAACTCACACTTTCCTGGTGTGCGTATTAGACAAGCAGGGCACTTGTCTGGTAGCAGTGCTGTCCACTTCATCTGAAATGTCTCCTGGAAGAGATTGTACAAGGGGTTGCACTAGGGGCTGCAAAGGATTGGGGTTCTGGATTTGGTGCTAAGCTTTGATGCTGACTAGAGGACATACCAAGGGAGTGAGTTGTCTCCCTTGGATCTCACTTTCACCATTTAAGGATGGATGTGGAAGCACTTCCTTCCTCAATGCTTCTTGTCACCTGGCAGAGCGTCAATACTGTCATGTTAAAAGAACCTGATACATCAGCGTTGCAACTCTCATTTGAATTTGATAGTGAAACATTGACACCTATTGCTGTCGAGGCTGCTCTTACCCTTCCGATTCGCTCCCTGCCCCACTGGGGGGGGGGAGTGAGTGAGCGGCTGCATGGTTGGTTAAACCACGACAGAGGTACAGACAGACTGATTATAAAAAGCAAATGTGACGGCAGTTAGCATGTGAGGTCAAGCACTGAGCATGTGACCATCAGGAATGGACCTTACCCTTCTCCTGCCCACCTTTGGAGCAGCAAAAAGCTGGGAGCATTGAATTGAGTGAATTCTGGCTGAGCTTGTCCTGTCTCCAGCCCACCAAGGGCACTTTCACTGACTCTGGGGCTGATTTGGATAGTCACGCAATCAAATTGAATGCCAGCAGGTCACACACAACCAAGCAGAAGGGGAAGACCACGTCTGGAAGAGGAGGCTTGGATGGTAAAGGAAGGGAATTTCTTAGAGCTCAGGTTTGTGCAGTAGGAAGAGGGGCTTCAGAATCAGCTCAGCCTGCTCATGTAGTGCGAAACGCTATTTCTGAATGCAAGAAGGAGAGTAGAAACAGTGAAGTGAGACACTAGCAAGACTGTTACACTTAATTTGCAGCACTGCTCAGCTGGAAGACTGCAGCTGGTTAGGACTGCATTTTTTGGACAGTAGTGTGCATGCACATGACAAAAGGCTTTAATGTCTTCTATCGTTGGAATTCACGTGTGTACCCACAGTAGTTTAGAGATCTCCACTGGACTCACGGAGATCACCGTGGAGTTAATGTGCAAAACTTCCAGAGGCTCCTGAAACCTCTTCGGAAACTTATATTTCCTTTTTGCATTAATTTCAAATTGCTCAGCAGGTTCTGGTTTGGACCCATTTCAGGTTTTTTGGATTTATACAAGAGTTTGAAATGCTGTTCTGAGGGATGGTGATTTCATTCCTTGTTTTATCTGTCACAAACAGATGTTATGCTATGTAAGGTTCCCTAATGAAATGTTTGTTTGATGTGAATTTACTTTTCAATACCAAGTGTGTTTAACAACATGATAAGTATAACATGTTCTGAATAGGAAATCTCTGTTGTCCTGGTAGGGTTTGTGTTTAGTTGTATTTAATCATGAACGGTGCAGAGCCTGAAAAACTGGCATCATTGAGAGCAACTCATGTCTATTGATTGATGAGTGGTTTTGAATGCGTGTTCTTAGGGCAATGTCTAGGAAGATTCCTACACCAGCAGGGCTCTTGTGGACTTTTCTTCCAAACTGAAATATTGCTGTGTCTGGAAAAATTAGGGAAGAGGTAGTATTGACATTTCTCTGTCTTCAGTGAGTTCCCTGTCCTGCTTATGTGTAAGAAGGCAAAAAACCCCAAAGATGAGCTTGAATAAAAAAGTGAGCTAATACCCCTGGGAAAAGAGTAGCTACTAGAAAGGAAGGGGAGGTTTGGAGCTACGGTTGCTTTGAAGGGCGAATGAGCACAAATTTGGAAACAGAATCCCTATAGGGTGTGGTGGAAAAACACACCAACGTAAGGATGCATTGTGTATTGTGGCATACTGGTGTGTGTAGTCTTTGAGAAGGGCTGGGCTGAGCTGCCATTGAGCTGCAACACGAGCTAGTCCTGTGGGGTCCCTCACCGTTAATGACTGTGGTAAAAGAGTGTTTCCTCCATCTCTACTTGAGGATCACACATTGGAGGGTAGCAAATGCCAGATGTCCTGTTCTACAGAGGCAACTTTGTCTGAAGAATTGTTTCTAGTTAGAAAGGTTAAAGATGAAGACTGATCGGAAATACCAACAGGGCAGCATTTTTTCCAAGATGATAAAATGAGGGATTTGTAGGAGTTCATGAATTATAAGAGATAGTTTCTTCTGTCTCTTGGATTTTGCCACAAGTTTCTCAATGCCAACTTTATTTTCCTTGTATATGAGTTTGGGGGTAGCATTTTAATCCTTTCATGTATATGAATGTTTAAAAAAGCCCTGTAGGAGCTTTAGGGTAGGTGATATGTAGTGTATTTGAAGGGATGGATAGCTTCTTTTTGTTATCTATTCTGTGTCACAATCTAGAGTGAGGTAATCTCTGAACTCTTTTATCCTTAATCCAGTGTCACAAGACTGGATATGGCTTGTGGACCTGCATCTCAGATTTTAACTGAAGAGACATGAGCATGAGGAGTTCCAGCAGATGTTGCCTGAAATAGAGAAGATGCACATTAGTAACGATGTGTAAAAATATAATGAGGCAGGAGAAAGGCATCCTTCTGCAGATATTTGGGGTGGATAGTAGTAATGAAGCTTAACTCAGGACTTTGTATATGATGTGTTCTCATTCAAACTTAAGTTTTCAGACTAGACTTTTTGGAGTGCAAGCCTCATGCTGGGCTGTATAGGCCTTCGTGAGAGTTTGTTGTCCAAAAAATGGAATTAAATCACTTGGGAGTCCCTGAGAAAGATCCCGTTAGTCTAAAGGTACAGCTTGTCAGAACTTGCCCAGCTTGGGGAGGATGAACAATTCAGCCACTTGAATTTTGTTGCCCTGATCACCTGCTTATTGTTTTGTTTCTGTCACAGTTTTAGCAGATATTCACCAAGTAACTGCTGTTGTACAACATTGTTTGTCTGTTATTTCCAAAACTGGATTTGGAGAATGATGATTCACATCCCATTATGCCTTTAAAATCCTTTGCACAATTCTGAGTGCACCAGAGCTTTTTGCTTTGGTGCTGACAGTTACAGACCTTAAGCCAATATATTCTTGCATCTTTCTGTATATGGAGTTGCTGGTTGAGTTGCTACCAGTTGCATTGCAGCTTTTCCACATAACTTCTGAAAAAGCATTGCCCTCCCTAGCCCAGGAAGACTACCCAGGTGTTTCCTTCCAAGGCCAAAGTATGACATGCCCATGAGATAAATCTTGCCATGCTTTGTTCTTGTTTTACCACCACATTTCATCACACCCCAGAGCCTTCCGGCTTATCTTGGGCCATCTTAATCTTAACAGTCAGACTTCTGTAATCCTGGTGACTTTGTGAAAATGATGAGCTCTTGGCAGATACCTCTGCTTTTCTCAGGGGTCCTTGAACAAATATTTATCCAGGGCACTTACCCTGACAGTGAGTGTGTGTGACCATGTGCTGGAACTGCTGTGGGGAAGGTGACCTGCCCTGGCCTTTAACAAAATGATTTGACTATCTAGAGCTCAGAAGGGCTAAAGAAGACCGGGTTCACTCATTGTTGGGTCTGCTGTCTACCCTGTTCACTGAGGTGATTAAGAAATCTCTGTTCAGTTGGTCCAAAGCATATGAGTTCAGAGATACTCCAGGGCTTTCTGCCTGACAAAATCTTCAGATAATTTTTTTGTTCCAATCCATTCCAAGTGACAGTGTTGGTAGGTGCCTATTACAAAGCTACTGCGATCCAATTTGAGCTAACATCCTTCTGACTTAATATTTTGATGGACTGCAGTTACTTTTTGGTGATTTAATATCTGTTTCTTAAAATGCAGTCAGTGGGGGAAGGAAAATAATAAAGGCCTGTTGTACAGCAGGTAAGTCTTGGGGTCAGCAGGGGAAGTAAGTATCCTTTCTTCTGGTTTTGGATGCATTGAAACTGGCACAGAAGTCCACAGGTTAAAGTCTTCCATACTTTGAGAGCAATAGCTTACCTGATCTGTGAGATTTCTTGCAAATCAGTTGAACTTAGACAGTCACTTAAAATTCCTGGGGAGTCGTTGTTGGCATGCAGCAATCCTTTTCAAGAACAAAACTGAAAAAGAAAAAAAAAATCCCAACCAACCAACCAACAACAACAAAAAAACTAAAACCCCAGATACTTTTAAACATTAAAGACTCTATCTTTCAGAAGTGCCAAACACTCAGCAGTTCCCTGATTGCATTGGCAGCAGATGGGTTTTCATGGATCTGAAAATCAGAGTATTTTAGATTTTGCCACAAAGGCAGCTTGATATGTTGGCTAAAGTGGTCATGTCCTAATGTGGACAGCCAAAGAGGTGACGGGAGGTACTGCCTGGCAGTGGAGTCAGCTGGCTTATCCTAAGAACATCCTCTCAGGGGACTCGCACAGCACAGCTGGTGGCTTGTAAATTCCCACCCTTTCTTGGGATATACTTATTTTTCTATGTGGCTGAGCTCACAGTTGCTACGAAGAGCACAGCTTTAGGCCTGTGTTTCACTATGTGAAAATTTTGTCGGCTATTCCTTTTGGAAAGCTTTTGCACTGAGAACTTCCAGCCTCTGATCTGCCTGAAACCAGCTAAGAGACCATTTCAGCAGTTCTTGTTTGAGGTTTTTCTTGGCAAGTCTACCACTAATATAAACTCTCCCTTTGACCCCTGTACTTTCAAAAGGTCAGCTTGCTCTGGTGTGCTCCATTTGGAAGGCAGAAGCTTCTCTTAAAGGTGCTCCCAGTTGCCTTTGACATAAACACTGGTTTAAAGTTGTTGTTCTGTTTGGAACAGCAGCCAGAGTCCTGGCCTAATTGTTCTGTTGAGTGGAAAAATGTTTTATCAGTGCTGAGTGTTTTATACAGAACATGCTTTCCCTGCTGGCAGAACTTCAAGAAAATCCAAATTATCTTGTTGCATGGTTACCAGAAAGCATATGATAACTCTGAGCTTGTTCATCACATCGCAAGACTAGATTGTTTACTCTGTTAACTTTATAGTCTTGATTTGCTCATGCTTACATGAATTATGCAAGTAATGTACATCAGTTTTACATTGATGAGGGGGGAAGCATTCAAGCCAATGAAAAGTCTCTTTTCTGAATTAATCCATTCCACCAAAAAAGGTGCACAAGAACTGGTGAGAGGTGTTTCAAACTTCAGTATTCTGCATTTCTAAGACATGCTACTTCTAGCAATCTTCCAAACTGCTGTCAATTTTAGTCCTAAGCTATGCATGGCCTTGCTAGAGAGGACGAGTGAAAAAATAATCAATGCAGGCAGGAGGGGACCTGAAAGACTTTTTCCTTCATCTAGCAGCACTCCAAAGAGCATCTGTGGTTGAGTGAAAGAAAACTGGAGGCCAAATCCCAGGTCATAAATACCAAGATCATTTAGTTTCATTGATTGCGTTTTAGGAAGATAAAAAGTACTGCTAAATGTTACCATTGAAGCTGTGGATATAGGTTGAGCTTTGGCTGTGTTACTAGCTTACTCCTTACGGTGGCAGACACAGTGACGTCTTCATAATTTCTACATTTTTTACATCATTTCTACAGTTTGGAAAGCCAAATTGTTTCCTTTCTAAGGGAATTTTCCTGTAAAGTTGTTTAAAACAAAAAAAAAAAAAAAAAGAGCAGCTTTGTTAACCTCAGTATTTTAGTTTTGCTTCCACTAAATTTAAGAGTATCCAGTAGAAAAGAAGGAAGAGGAGGTAGACTAAAGCCACTCTTATTTAAGTAGAAAGTTTTTTTTAAAAAAAACCAAAACAAACCAACCAAACAAAACTTTAATTGCAGGTGCTGAATTTTAAAAGTATAGCCAGTCTCAGCCCAAGCAACCCCAGTTTCAGATTTTTTGCTTTTTACTCTTTTAATACAGTTTTGAGATGGCTGTGTTAAGTGTCTTGTAAAATAAATAATTATGCAAAAGAAAGAAACCCTTACTACTAGCATACTGGTTAGACAGTCATGTAAATTGGAAAGTGGGCATACCCTAAGAGAAATCTAGGTTGCTAGTAATTCTTTTTCATTTTGTTAATTGTTCCCAAGTCTGATCTTGACCTGAGTTTAGGAGCTACATGGCAATGCTAACCCAAAACAAGCTGGACATTGCTAACTGACGAAATGCTGAGTAGGAGACAGGCAGGAGTTACAAGTGTAATGTGTTTAAAGTCCATTTTTTTTTTTCTTTGAACTTTGGTTCAGGACTGTAGAAACCTGAAGGTTATACAAAGGGCTAGTCCCTAGTTTTGTTTGATAAGATAAAAATGTATCTGATGAAGGTTTGATTTGTGAAGGTTTTAAAAAAAGACTTTGCTAATGTTTACAAAATCCTTAAAAAAGATGGAATTTAAAAAACAAAAGTTTAATCCTTCTCTAGTAATATGCAAACATGCATCATAAGTTCATTTCCAGCACAGAGCAAAGATTTTCTGTACAAGGATGAACTTCACGAAAGCTTTAGGCAACCCAGTGGACACTTAGATGGAGAGCTCTCAGGGACAAAGTGCAGCAGCAGGTTCATAGCCACACTCTTAGCCCTATAGAAAGACGGGAGCAAGTCCCAGCAAGGTCGTGGAGATGTCCTGCTGTGAACTGCAAGCTGACCTCTGAAATGGGAACAATCTGTTCCACTGCTGGTCTTATTCCACATTGAGCACATAGTGGGGTGTTTATTTCTCCTGCTGTCAGTGGAAACATAAAAGCCTGTAAAACAGTGTAAATTACTCAGACAAAAGGCTATGTATTAATGCAGTTTGTTACAAGTAAATGAGTTGCACTTCTTCCAGCAGTGCTGTAAGCAGCATTCCTCTGATTCAACATTATCTATCATCCTTCTGCATCAAGAGGAGGATGGTAAATTCATTGACTGCTTCGTAAGTGATAAACTGATAAATTATTGGAAGTCCCTTGTTTTTATAGCTCCTAGTTGGAGAAAGGTTGGCTTGTGTATTCCCATATAAATCTCAGATAACAACCAAAATCTTCAGAGTGTCCTTTTGTTTAGTTCTGGAAAGACAAAATGCAAGAATCTCGCACCAGATGTACCAGGGTGAGTTTGTTGTCAGCAGCCCAAAGACCAAATTTTTCACTGCCGTTACATCTGCCGGCATCTGTGTGTCTGATTTGAGGCAAACAGAGTGTCATCTAGGTGCCTTGGATGATTGTGCTAGAGAAGAGGTGCTCCCTCTGCTTGCTATGCTGGCTTTTGAGAACAAAAGCCATAAATAAAACCAAGCCCATGGGAAACCTGTAGCTCATAGGTAACCTAGAATAGTTTCCATTTCCTTTTGTTTCAGTGACTTGTTGTAGTGTTCATCTCTTGTCCTCTGGGTGAGTCCCTCGGATACCCTGTCTTCTAGTCACCTGAATCCAATCTTTCTCACAAAAGTGGTCCAGGTTTGGGAAGTTGCTTCCTTTTTCTCTCTTCTTTACAAAAGCTTGTTGTAGGGTCCACAGGGAGCATCTCTTCTGGCGCAACAGACCCGAAAGTGACTTAGGCTTCTCTGAAGGCTGCAGGTGGTGGGTTAAATCTCCTATTGGTATTCTCGGCCCCTGCCAAAATCAGACTTCTGCCTGTGTGTGCAGGCTGGTGTTTGCAGGACTTGTTATGGCAGGTGGGTTCAGGTATCCAGGCTCTGAGAAGGCCAGTCCCAAATTTACTGCCTGGAAGGCAGCTGGGGTGTGTGTACCAGACATCTAAAGAGCTGCGTCACATTGGAGCGAGGAATCCGGCTTCCTTCTCAGCACTTGGCCTCCTGGACCATTACCGTGACAAAAGAGGATTATTGACTTTCATAGTCATGTGCCTTTGATTTGAAGCTCATTTTGATTTGGGGCAGTAGTGTTTGCTGGCCCAGAGAAGCGATGGTCTCCTCCAGGTGAAGAGCAAGAAGAGAAACACGCTTTTGAGAAGGAGGAGGAAGAGGGAAGGAGGCTGAAGAGGCTGAATGGAAGCCATAATGGATGCAGTTAGTCGCTGGGAAGGGTCCAAAAGCAGCCCATGATTCCTTAAGACAATTAAAAGCAAATTGTCCGGCTGAGCGATCCCAGAGCAAGGAAGATGCTCCCCCAGACTATAATTCAAGGGGCTGAATGGCCCTCAAAAACTGAGAGCGGAGAGAAAAAAAAACAGAAGATGAGGCAAATGATGGAACAGATGTGAGCGCTTTTGTTGGGAAGACTTGGAGGCTAGCGGGATGGCGATAGGCTAATTTGAGGTGCATAATGCCAGGTTCCTTTCATATGCAGAATAGCACTTTGATCCAGTGTGGATGAAAGTGCTGAAAAGTGGAGAGGATGGCAGGGGGTCTTTTGTCTTTGACAAAAAACGCATCTGCCGGGCTCTAACGCGCTTTTCCCCACCCCCTTAGCCTAGCAGGCCACTCCAACAATGCTAGCAAAGGGGACAAGTGTCTCCTGACAGCTGAAGAAATCTCCAGGAGGAGAATGAGGCTTGCAGCAATATGTATACCAGAGAGCTTAATCGATTCTTTCCACAGTACAAAAAGGGAGGGAGTAGTGGGAAGACGGAGAGATCACAGTGGAAATGGGAGGTGGGAGGAAAAAAATGCCTTTCTAATAAACTTGTTACTTTTGTTCTCCGAATACATCTTTTCAGGAGATGCTTTGATGCTAGTATGAATACACTTAATGGAGCAGAGTAGGGTAGAGTTGCTGGGGGGGGAGGCGTGAAGTAAGGAAGAACAGTTTTGCAAGGAGGACGAATGTGGAGTGATTTTGTGGATTCCAACACAGGAAAGATTTTGGAATTAGTAAAACAGTGCAAAGCAAGAGATAACCTGGAAGACATATGCATGCTTTCTGTACCACTTGTTGGAGGAGCTCAGCTCAGCACAAATTCTTGGCTTTGATTTCTAAGCAAAGTTGAAAATTTCTCTTCAACCTTTCCTTCTTTTCTGTTGTCTTCTTAACTCCTTGGACTTATTAGAAATGAAAGGACTGCAGGATTGAATGGGGAGCTAGGAAGGCAAGCAGTATTTGTACCAAATATAGCAGTTGCAGATCAACTAGTGATCTGGTCCCTGCTTCCATGCTCTGTTGACTTTCTTCAGCTTTTCACATCTGGTAAACAAGAGTGGGATCCAATCTGCAGAATTTGATGGCTTTCGTCTTCCTTAAGAATCACTTTGCACCTAGTCTAATGTTTTCTTTGAGAAATACTGACAGATAAGAGTTATCAACCTCTGAGCAAGACCCACCTCAGCAAATTGAATCCTTTAAGAACAGTAGGTTCAGGAATCTTCCTTCTCTTGAGATCCTGACAGTGTTTATCCATTACTATTTACCAAAGATAACCTTCTCACGAGGGCACAGCTTTAAGCCACACCTGGTATTGCAAACAGCTCCTCCCTCTTTAGCCCCACACCCCTTCTCTTTCTGCCAGGGAGTTACACTTCCCCCAAGAAGGTACAAGTGATACAGAAATGGAGAGAAGCTATCACATTCCTTTGAGAGGCTCTACACACACACTGGCGCCAAATTGTAATCCTGTGTAGTTGTTCAGTAGGTGTGCCGTGATCTCCCTCCAGCAGATGCCACCATTCTGTTCAGTCCAGCTGATGTGGAGAGTATTTTTGGCAGTAGCATCTCCTGCCTTCCAGCTGTGCAAAGCCTGATGACATGAGTTACCGTAACTCATTAGTGAGGGCTAATTGTCAAGGACATAGATGCTTTTTTGATTTCTGCCCATTTGGCGTACCTTGACTTTTCTTTCTCCCAGTGCTTGGGCTGTGGTTGAGAACGATGCAGAGGGACTTGGGCTGCTGCTGCTGTCATCAAAGGAGCTGAGACCACCTCCTTCCCTCACAACGCGCAGGTGAAAGTCCCCTCTCTGGGTGGTTCTTCTGTGACTTCTCTATCAGGTGCTATGCACAGTGATAGGATGCAGGTCTAGATCCAAATGTTGCTTATGGGGAAGTCTGACCTGGCACAGCACAGCCCTCTGTAATCCTCCGTGCCAAATTAAAACAGCCCATGCAGTGCTATGCAAACCCACCAACTGGGCTGTGGGGTCCATGGCAGCCTGCTGGATGTTTGTCCCCAGGCAGTTGTGGTTGGGATGGGGTGTAGGAGTCTTGGGCAGTGAGCTTGGACACTTTGTTTCTTCTTTGAGGTGAAACATCAACCACCTCGTTGTGAAAAGTCTTTTGTGCTTCCCAGCTGGGCAGGCAAGCCTTCAGTTGCAGACATCCTGAGATTTCTTCACATGTCCAGTGCCAACTCTCCCGCCTCCAAACCAGAAAGATGTACTCTTAGCAAAGACCAGAGAGCTGCCAAAGCTGCCTCACCAGGGCAGCTTTGTGTCATGCCAGCGATAAGTTTAGAAATGTGAGGGGAGGGGGGTAAGTTGCCTCTATTCCTGTGTAAACGTGTGCAGTAATCCTCCATAACTGCAGGTAGTCATTGCAGTTTTAAAACTGCTCTTGAGACAGATTTATTTAGCTGTTTGCAATTTAGCAAATTTTAGCTGTGTGCTAGTGTCTTATGGCCAGTGGGTGGGCATAAAGAAGGAAGGTGCCTGCATGGCTCGACCTGGCTGCTACAGTCCAGGCCAGGTCTGTTTGGAGGAGAGACTGAATCTGTTTCACTTGAAGCACGCTGCAAGGGAAGAGGGAAGAAATGTTTGTGGAGCAGAGGGTAGCATGCAGAGCAAGCGACAGCAGGAGTGCAGGCTGTGGGAGTACAGCGGAGAGAGGACGGTTTGCTTTGTTCTCACGGCTCACCCAGCAGGCTGGTGTTTTCTCCATAGAAGCCGGTTACCCTCCGCTGGTTTGTGTTTGGATGAAAGTCAAACGGTGAAGACTGCAAAACCTCTTTGATGTGCTTACTCTACATTGAGGCAGAGCTACGTGACCAGCTCAGGAGACCGTTACAGGTCTTATTGCTGCTCTGTGGGCAGGGACTGTCTGGGCATTGTTTCAGAGGCTGCAGAGTCTAGAAAGGGCCGTATTGCTTTAATGATAAATTGTCCAAGCGCATGCTGCTATAGTAGTCAAATAACTTACAAAATAAGCCATTCCCATGGAAGTGCTTTTGGCTGGACTGATTGTACATACGAGATTTTCCTGGCATGACCTAGCAGTCCTGGCTGTAGAAACCCTGCATTTTCAGCATGGATTTGGCTTGTCTCTCAGTGAATCTCATCTAGTCATTAACATCCATTAGGGTGTGTGGGAAGTGAAGCCAAACAAACAGAAAATGATGGCTTCGGAGTGCAGTAAACCCCAGCCTGCATGCAAACTTTTGTTCAGACATAAAGTGGTTTCAATTTGTTTTTGTTTAATTTACTTCCAAATTAAACAGAGGTCCTTTGCAAGATGGCCACTGGTAGGTTTTCTTTTAATCGGGTGCAGTTTGTATGAACAAGTGAATTCTTGCCCTTTTTAAAAACATGAGATGGGAGTGAATGTTGCTAATCCTGAACGCCATTCCAGAACTAATACTAAGTTATGGGCTTTCATATTCGGTTAAATACGCAGTGGTTTGGATCCAGACGGGCAGCTTTAGCTGTAGTGGGGACAGCGTGATTTCAGGTTTGGTGGGACCTGCACCTTTCTGTAGGAGACGGATTGTTGTGCTGGGGGAGGGCAAACTACACCTGTTCATTCCCACATTTGCCCTGTCCTGTAATCCCAAGATTTGGTTCACATCATCTCAGTACATTAAGAGTATGCTTACTCATGTATGAGTTTCATGGTGCTGGTGAATACTTCCAGTTCCAGAGTGCTTTTGATGGTGTTCGAGACAAATATCCAGGAGGAGTTAATTACGCAGAACCCTCACCGGGCTGCAGAGGGTCACCAGAGCTTGGAAAGAGTAACTTTTGAAATGTCTTTCAAGATCTCAACAATATCTCTCGGCTTACTTCCTTTAGAAATAAAGAAAATAAGCCAGTAGGTAGTGGGAAAGCTTGTTAGAGTTGTCTAGTCTTGGTGCGCAAACCAGCGGTAGCCTGAGTAAGCGCTGTGTTCAGGAGAGATGGCAGATGCTGCATGCTGATGGAGAGCTGCTGTCTGCGCTGGTGAGTAACCAGCTCCGCGCCCCACCGATATGCCCACTGGCATCCCATGCTCAGCCTGGGAGGTTTCTGTCCCAAGGCCTTCCTTGGCTCCCTGCCTTTCCAGGGCTTGGTGGCTGCCTGCTGCAGTGGCTGGAGCAGCGAGGGAGCGGTACAGAGGTGCTGCATCACCTGTTTGGCTCCTGTAAGTGTTGCTCCAAACTGCTCTCTTGTGTCTTTTAAGTGGCGGTCATCCTCATGGGGTGTGCATTGCCCCAGGCGGGAGGCAGCTGGAGCGGCAGGTCTCTCTGGGTCAGGCCCTGAGGCCACCACCCTGGGAGAGCCGTGCTGTGCTGGATGTGGGGAAGCAGCAACACCTGGAGGAGACCTCTGCTGATCTTCTCCCTTTCCGGTCAAGGGAGAGGCTTCCTGGGGGTAGGAGCTGTGGCAGCCGTGCTGGTTCAGCTTCAGGCAAAGGGAATGGGAGTGTGAAGGCCGAGGAGGAAGGGGGAGCAGCAGCAGCCCCCGTGCCTGCAGGGGCAGTCAGCTGGAGGAGAGCTTCACCTATGGGGAGGGTGGCCGCCTGCATCCCCCAGCAGTCGCCATCCTTCCCCGGCCTGCTCTGGAGAGCCATTCCTGCCTGAAATAAACAGGGTGTGTGGGAGGATGAGACACGAAGCAGGAAACGACTTGCGGATGAGGAAGAAAGGGCAAACGAGGAGAAGCCATGCTTAATTTAGGTAGGTGGCTGAGGAGCTGTGGGGATAGGAGCCTGTCAGGCCCTAGGACTCTATGGTGGTCAGGCAAACTGTCATCTACGGGAGCAAGATTTCAGTCTGCCCCTTTGTATCTTCTGTATTAATCTTGTCATGGGCAAAACCTCCTGGAGTTACGTGTAGTGAGTCAGTTCCCTATGAGCAGGCCCGTGGGACCTGAGGTGTGAGTATCTGCAGACCTGGAGGAGGCGCGGGTTGGCAACACATGGACTGGCGCGCTTGGAGCGGAGCAGCTTCAGAGAGCCCTTGGTGGGCGGCTGTATGTCTGTGACCTTCTCAAGGGGCGAGATGAGAACTCACCAGGAACTCTGTCTTTTCCTCCCTCTCACCCCCCCCAGGTGGTCTTTGCTTTGAATCAGACTCTCTTGCAGCAGGAGAGCCTCCGAGCAGGCAGTTTCCAGATCCCCTATACGACAGAAGACCTTATCAAGCATTACAACTGTGGGGACCTCAGCTCCATCATCTTCAACCATGACACTTCTCAAGTGAGTCTTGCCACCGCAGCTCTTATATTACGCACATGTCCCCATAGCGCTAACCCCTGTCTCACTCACACCCGTCTCTCCTCAGGCAGGCCCTTTGCAGGCAAGGGCCAAGGGCACGTCGGTGGCTCCCTGGCACATCCACTTTCCTGAGCCTCCTGTCCCAGGAGTCTGCACCACCTCACCCCTGTCTTGCTGCACGCAAGCAGCGAAGGTGCACCGGGCTTTCCCTTTTGGGCGAGTGCCGTGTTTGCTTTAGTGTCAAAGCTCTGTGAGTTAATCCTTTATTTTCTTAAGGATCCCGTGGAATTACGCTAGCTTAGGTATGAGCGAACTTAGCGCCAACAGAGAGCAGCAGCAGGCTCTTTTGTGCAAATAGTGACAGAGAAATGCACTCGTGACTTGGACGCTTGTGTAAGGCTGGGCAAGTTGCAAGCTTTTTAATGTCCCCTTTCAGTATGATTGTGTACTGTGGGCAAGGCCCAAAGAAGAGAAATGTAGTGAAACAAAGAAAAGATAGATTTAGACTGAATGTTAAGGAAAAGAAAACCTTCTGAGGCCTCACAGAGTTGGTTTATGGAGACGGTTTCCTAAGCAGCACAGTGGAATGCAATGCTCTGATCTTTAAACCACGAGAAAATGCCCAGCAGGGACCAATTTGGCCTGTTTGGGCTGTTAGATTAGCTAACCTCAGACTGAGACATCAGGCCTCTCTATTCTTGTCCGTGAGGTACTACTACCTGGCAATTCATGCACATCAGTGAAGACGTAGGCTCTGGCCTCAGCAGTGCTGAACAAGTGGGTGTTGGTACTTGGGCCTTCCCTGCTGAATAACCATTTTCCTATGGCCTTTTGATATATACAGTGCAGTGCTGCAGAGCTGGAAATACTGTCACACTAACCCTTGCTTCTCTGGCATTGAGCTTTCCGTGCGTGTTGTTACCTTCCTGTCCTGCACACCCTTTGGCCTGCAGATGCAGGCAACCTGGTCGTTAGCACTGCTTAGCTCTTACACAGTGCACTTCATTCATAGATTTCAAAGGGCTTCTCAAAGGAGGCTGGAACTGTAAGAGCGTACAGATGCTGCATCACTATTCTGCTAAGGTGTTACAGACTGCAGACAGATGGCATCGCCTTGAGGTCCTTGGAGAGAACAGCTCTTGCCGAGACATGAATGGTTCTGAGGAAGCAAGTGCCTTTTACTTACATGAGGGGCTCCACCGCAGGGCACTTTCCCTCACAGCGGAGCTGAGTAGTAATAGCCTGCAACACTATCAGCTTATGTTTTTAAGCAGAACATCTCTGTAAATCGTATTTGACCCCATGCTTGCCCAGTAGATGACCCACTGTGAGCGAAGAACCCTTTGGAAACAGTTGGTCATAGTCTCTGAGTGGCTCCATAGCTGCAGCCTTGAAAGGGAAAGCACCTGGCTTAGTGGCTCTGCTCCCCAGAAATTACCACTTGCAGGCCCTTTCCTTAGTAGTTCTGTAACTGCAATGCCCAAAGCTACTTGTAAAGAAGCCAGGATGGCTGCAACTCCAGACCCATGTTTCTCTTCACTAGCAAGAGGTCAGGGTAGTGTGCAGCCACAGCTGTCCTGGAGGCCCCAGGGGAGGAAGCCAGTATTTTAAAAGATACCTTGAGGACAGGAGAACTGGAGGTGGGTAATACTTTCTTTCCTGACAAAATCTCGCCCTCTTTCTTTTGGACAGTTTGGGGATGTTTTTGTTAACTGGTTCAAATTGCACAGTTATTCTTTGATGGCCTGAGGGGTCTGATACCAGTCAAACTCTCTTAGAAGAGTGTAATTATCATTATAGTTATGTCATACCTATGTCAATTTAAGGAAGAGGCATGTAGCTAAAGATAGCCAGGGGCAAATATTTACTTTCTTCAGCCGAGCAATCAGGATTTGGAATCTGCAGTGTGGCAAACTGAGAGTATTTGTTCACTTTGCATCAAAAAAAATTCAGCTGGCTGGCTTTGAAATGATATGTTGAGTGAAATGAAGCACTACGCATTATTAGAAGTTCGCTGAGTCATTTTTTAGCTTTCTTTGGGTTTTGTCCTACTGGATGTGCCTTGAGGGACAAGGTGATTGCCACATTCAGTCATGGAGCAAAATGCCTGTGTATGATGGCTGCCTGTGAAATAAACACCCCTTTCATGAAGACTTTTTTTTTTTCCCTACCTTAGGTCCCAAATTTCATTAATGCTACACTTCCAGCCCATGAACGCATTACTGCCCAAGAGATAGACAGCTACTTCCGTCAGGAGCTCATCTACAAGCGAAATGAGCGAATGGGCAGGAGGGTGAAGCACCTGCTGGAAGAGTATCCAGACAAGAGTTTCTTCTTTGCATTTGGAGCTGGTATGTGATTGAGGTGCCCTTCAACCTGAACGCATTCTTCCCACATCTATTAGAAGCTTTTTACAAATGCTTGTCTCAGTTTAAAGAAGGGTCAGTACTGTTACCATGGTGGAAACAGAACCTGATAGTTGTACCCTTGTAGGAGAACTTTTTCAGTGTAGGAGAGTGTTTTTCTTCAGTATGCAAAGAGCTCACAGTGTATGCATTGGTTGCAATACTTATTAGTTACAAACTTGTTTGTTACATGCATACCCAGAGATACTGAACCAAGTACAGTGCATACACAAAAGGAACAGCTCTTAGACATATGTGTTTATGCTCTGGCCAACCAAGGCAGAAGAGTAGGAGAAATAGGGAGCTGAGATGAAAGGTAGCAAGTCAGAGGTTGCACCAATGCTTGAATAAACCTCTCACAAACACGTCCAAAAGAATAACATGCCAAATTGTGTGAATCTAAGGGTCTCAATAAATGCAAGGGGAGAGGCAAGGCACACTTTCACCTTTTTCTTCCTGCTGCAGTTCCTTACCTCTTTCACTGCGCTTGCACAACTACAAGGAAATTTTGCCTGCCACTGTTTTGGAGCAGAGCATTGTGCCCAGATGGGGAAAACCTACTCCATTTTCTGCCTCTTAGCAGCCAGCAGAAATCCATAGGCACATCCAGCCGCACATCCAACTCAGTGAGGTTAGTACCCACACTTCAGACTAAGGCTGGGTGGAGGGTGTAAACAAGATTGGTTTGCCGTGACCTCCATCCTTTGTTCTAGCTCCAGGGAAGGGAAGTGAGGGGTGTTTGAAAAGACAGGTGCTAATTCCCAGAGAAGTATCGCATCCCCTCCATCATGAACCATATGGGCCTTGGGAAAGGGGGAGAACTGAAACTGATGTCAGGATCTATGTGATGTTTTCCAGGCTACTGCTTTAGTGAGGATGGAAGATCTAGACAAGGCAAGGAAAGTGTTTACTTAAACACTCTAAAAGCATTGGTATTTGAAGCCTGTGACAATCTCCTCACTTGCAGCAGGGAGTTGTGGTTACAAACTTATCATAACGAGGGTCCTGTGTGTGAGGGCAGGGAGGTAATGAAAGGTGGCTGATAATGTCTGTTCAGGCATGTGTGAAAATTGTAACGTGCTATCTTCCTGCAGTATCACTGCTCTGTGCAACTCCCTGTCACGAAGGACAGTGAAACAGGCACAGGTTATGTAGATTTTGGTCATGTCTGTCTGTAAGCTAAGACCAGGGCTTGGCTGTACTCCACTGCCGCTGTTGTTCGGATCACACTTGTCCCTGCTGGACTGATGTTCCTGACCAGCACGTATGTCAGCCCTGAGTGCCAGTTGCAGGTAGCTAGTCTTCTGTCAGGAGCTAGTCACAGATGTTGGGGCTCCAGTAACTGGGTCACAACTGAGCAATGAGCAGCCAAGGCAAATGGACGGATGTGGATGCAAGTGTCACTCTGAGTCTGCCCTGTACCAGGAGCAGGATTCTTTGAGAGAAGAGAGCCTCTTACCGTCCTTGCACAGGCACCCTGCATCCCAGCAGCTGCATTGGGTAAATCACGTCTTTAAGATGCTTTTGTCTCCCCTCCCATCAATTTCCTTCTCTTCCCACTCTTCTGCGCCAGACTGTCTTCATTGTCATTACTGTGCACAGCTCCGCCCCAGAGCCCAGAAGCGCGGCAGGAGCACTACAGATCCCTGTCCTTCCCAATCTCTCTTGTCCTCAACCTTCATGACAGTCCTAAAACCCTTCCCAGGCTTTCTGGATTCTTGCTTTCCTCCTTCCTCTTATTTTCCTTTTCCCAGTTGCCCCCTTCTTTGTCCCCTGATTGCCTCGTCCAGTAGAGCAGAGTTAGGATTCACCCAACACTTCTATACTATAGTGCTGCCGGGAGTCTTGGGCCTATATGAACACTCTTGATGTGTGGCTTATGTGCACGTGGCTTTATCTCCAAGCACGAAGTATGCTCTTCTCATGCTTTTCCATCATACTTTTGAATCCAGACAGGTTCCCTGTCTTCTCTAGGGACTCTAGATCGACTTTAAAATTGTCTCTAACTACATTCTGGTTTTGATACCAGTCCAGCCTCTGTTCTCTTCTGCTCTTCCAAATAGCTCTGCTCAAGGGACAGTGGCAGCCTTCCACTTCTAGCAGCACAATTCCTCATTACCCCCTTGTTTGACTGCATGGGGGTTTCTTTTTTTTTGATTTGTTTCATATTAATTGTTTAAATGAGATAAGTAACATCACAGGATATAATGCCGAAAATAGATCCATTTCTACACAGTTCTGAGGTTTTCTGAGTGCACATTACAAATATGAGTGCAGGCTTTTATTGTTTTCCAGCAAGCTAATTTAGCCTTTTGCTTATCCAGATTGCTGTATGTGATAGATAATTATGTGGAAGATTTAATTTTATGCCACCAAGCAGTGAAGATGAACAAATGTCTTGTGTTCTGTTTTGAGCATTGCTTGAGTATTGTACTGTTGTTTAATTACTGGAAAAGTGTTCCAGGAAAGTACTCTCACAATGCAGGTTAGAATGAGCTTGCAGCAGAAGGTAGAAGAAGAGGAGCAAAAGAAAGGTTTATAGGAATGGGACTAAATCACCACTGCATTGTGGTTTTCCCTCTTCTGGCCACCAGTGAAAAAAGTATCTCCCAGCAGCGGTGGATAAACTGCAGGACGAGGTTATGTTAAAATGGTAGTAGGATATTGAAGGGTCTCCAGGTTAGAAGGGGGAGAAGACTTTTAGTTGTTTCTTTCCAGATTCTTTCACACTGTGCTTTTTATTTTTAGAAGGGCTAGGCTTTTTGTAAGGAAAGTTCATTTTTTTTCTATTAACCAAGCACCATTGAAAAAACACTTTTATCATCAATTATATCCAAACAAGGTCATGGTCTGTGGGTGACTGCGGTATTACAAATACCCCCTCTTGTTATTTAAACTACTCTTTCTATTTTTATTTTAAATGGGGGAAAATCAGAGAAGATTGACGTGGTTTAGAGATGTGTAATACATTGTGCAAAAAAAGCTCATCTCTCTTTCCAGGTCTTAATACAGCTGCATGTCTATAGATGTTGATTTCTTACATGGAATGACATATGGTAATTTGGACTGTAATAGATTTGATCATTAGATCCAGCGTATTTTATGCTTTTACTAATTTTAACAGATCAGACAAACTCCCCCTATGTTCTGTTGAAAACATTTCACAGTCAGAGTTCATTTCTGGAACTATTTTTGTTTGGAAGTAATTTAAGCTTGCACAAAAGCAGAGAGGAAAAAAGTGACAGATTTTGCTGAAACTATCCAAAAAGCTTTGCTTCTGGCCAAAGTGCAAACATGGAAAGTTTCAAGCCAAAATAAGTCTGCTTGAAGGAATTAGAGGAAAGTATGGGAAGAGAGAGATGGTAATGCCAGTGGCATTCCCTAGGTTCAGTAAGGGTTTTGTCTTAATTGTGGACAGGCCTTTTTATATGGCGGCACTAGAGTTACAAGCCAGACCTAGTTCTGTTGCCAGTGGAAGAACATGTGAAGCAAAGCCAGCTATAATCTTTCACAAGCAGTCTTCTTTCTATATGCATTTTTAATTTCTCTGAACTGTAAGTGGAGCGTTCAGGATCTGAATGCTAAGCCAAAGTAAGTGATGGTGCATGTGATTCCATAGACTGCCAGCTAGATAACACTATAGGTTTCTGGTTTGTCTAAGAGGTGCACATTGACGTAGAGAGGGCTGCATTGTCCTACTGTGCTGTGGAGAGTTTTACCACTGGTACAGGTCTTACAAGGGTGCTGCCTACTGGTTAAAGCTTCACAGAATCATGGGATAGTTGAAGTTGACAGGCATCTCTGCAGATCATCTGGTCCACCCCCCTGCTCAGAGCAGGACCAGATAGAACCTGAGTCTGGTCAGGTCCTGAGTATCTGCAAGGATGGAGACTCCAGAACCTCTCTGGGCAACCTCTTCTAGTGTCTAACCAATCTCACAGTAAAGAAGCTTTTTCTTATGTTTAAGTGGGATTTCCTGTTTATCAATTTGTGTTTGTTACCTCTTGTCCTTTCATGGGACACCACAGAGAAAAGTTCTGGTTCATCTGTTTTACAACCTCCTATCAGGTATTTACACATCAGTTATACCCCTCTGATGTGTATTTTTATTTCCTCTTCTCCAGGCTGAACAGTCCCAGCTCTCTCAGCCTGTCCTCGTACGACAGATGCTCTAACTGTTCATCATCTTTGTGGCCCTTAGCTGGACTCTCTCCAATATGATCAAATCTTTTTTGAACTGGGGAGCCCAGAGCTAGACACTGGACCCAGATGTATGTCACCAGGGCTGAGGAGCAGGGAAGGATCACCTCCCTCAGTCTGCTGACAACAATCCTACTAACGCAGCCCAGGAGACCATTGGCCTTCTTTGCCACAAGGGTGTGTTGCTGGCTGAAGGTTGACTTGATATCCACCAGTACACCACATCCTTTTCTGCCAAGCTGCTTTTCAGCCAGTTGATGCCCAGACTGTCCTGGTGCCTGGAGCTATTCCTGCCCAGGTGCAGGACTTAGTTTGCTGAACTTCATGAGCCAACACTCCCTCATCATAAATCCATACTGACCAGTCCCAATCATCTGCTTATCCTCAACACATTTGGAAATGGTTTGCAGGATAATTTGCTCCATCACCTTCCCCAGGAATAGAGGTGTGGCTGACCAGTTTGTAGTTCCCCAGATCTGTCTTCTTGCCCTTTTTGAAGATAGGAGTGATACTTGCTTTCTTCTAGTCCTCAGGGACCTTCCCTAATTGCCACGACCTTTTAAAGGTAATCGAGAGTGGCCTCGCAGTGACATTGGCAAGCTCCCACAGTTCCTGTGGATGTATCCTATCAGAACTTGTACATGAGTGGTCTGTTTGAATGTTCCTTAACCTGATCCTTCTCCACCCAGGGTGAACCTTCTTTGCCCTGGACTTTCCCTCTAGTCATAGGAACCTGAGATTCCTGAAGGCTGATTTTACTACTAAAGAAGGTGACAAGGCACTGAGTACCTTGGCCTTTTCCATATTCTTTGTCACCAGGTCTCCTGCTCCCTTCAGCACTGGGCTGACATTTATCTAGTCTACATTTTACTGCTGAGGTATCAGTAGAAGCATTCCTTGTTGCCCTTGATGTTTCTCACCAGATTCAACTCTAGATAGGCTTTCCTTCTGCATGGTCACTTTTATTCCAGAATGAGCATGGCTTCTTTGCTTTAGCTTATTTACAGTTTCTGTTGAAGGGGCTAAAGAATAAGAGAGAAAAGAGAGAGTATTGTGGGGTTTTTTTATGCAGGAGGAAGCATGCTTAGTAGTATGAGATCCTGACTTTATTATGACAGGCAAGGCCTCAGGTGAAGCCAGAGTTTCTAGGAGCCAAGTTTAAATTCCCTCCAGTCTCTCCCGCCTCTTTGAACAGCTGAGAAGCTCCAGAAGTGCCAGCTCATGAATAAGAAGTATAGAGGGATCTAAGATGCCTTATATCCCTGTGGACAAAATGACTGACTTCACTGAGAGACGCTAGCTGATGTGACAACTTCAGAAGTTGGTCCTCTTAATCTTGTAAACACTGGCAAATTCTTTTTTCTCTCAGAGTTCTTTTTTCCTTGCTGCTGCTGAAAAAAGCATCATTCTGAGGCTTTAAAGTATAGTGGATGTTGGCAAGCCACCATTAACGCTAAGAAAAGAAGGAGGATGGTGAAAACTTCTTCAGCTACCATTTCTTCTAATTACTAAAGGAAGTATTAAATGTGTTAATTTAGCATTACTCAGACTGTATGGATACAAACCTCCAGGGACTGGCTGTTTTTTTCCCAGTCTTTACCCCCCACCTCCTGCAAGACCTCCCAGAAAGAAGAATTGTTATGAGCAGACTAATGAACCAATATCCAAATTAGCAGTTCAGCTAAGAGCTCCAGATCTTAGTTGTCTTCCTCCCAGCAGCTGAGTCAACTGATACTTGCTAAACTAAAATTAACTCTCAGATGGTTGACGTGTGATCCAACAACACGCAGAAGAAGGATTTGGACATCATTGTAGAAGCATAATTGACCCTGTCTGAGCTGAAGATGTAACCTAGTGTCTTAGCCACCTGGACAAGAAAAAGAGAGAACATGCTACCACCTATGGTTACCCCAGAATCTGCCATAGTCCACCAAATAGCTTCCTCCCACTTCTCTAGGTTGAGGCAGTCCTTGGGATGTGGGGGACTGGTCAGTTATGTGTCAGCGTCGGGTGCCAAATGCATTGGATCCACAGGCATGTCTGATTCCTTTTCCCTTGCCCCTTACATCATAAAAAGAAAAAAAAAAAAAAAAGAACAGATTTCGGGGGAAAACTGGAATTGTGCTGAGTCCCCGTCCTGAATGGTGTGTTAAGTAGTCGTGTTTCCGTGTAGAGCTGTTCGCTGTCACTTCTTGAAATTTGCTGTCCCATCTGGCATTTTTGGATGGGAAATTATGCAAGAGGAACAAGATTTATTGTCTCTGGAAAATAAAAGATTGGAGAAAGGATCTGTCACCAGTGTTTGTAAAAATAATTAACAGTGCTAAGCCCAGGATGTCTCTGTCCATCTTGTGTAGGTGTTTATACCTGTAAAACAAAACCAAACAAAAACCTGCCATGGGAATGTGAAAGTTGCCCAGGTAAATGGGATATCAATTTGCCCTTGAAATTAGCGAGAATTCAGAAACCAGCATGGAAACTTTGAACCTCCCATCAGCACATTTGGGACTGGAGATGTGCATTTGCACAGGGAATGTAAATTTATCTATGCTTTATGTAAAGGATTTGAAATGTGTAATGAGGAAGTTCATGAAAAATCCACAAGAAACTGAATCTTGGCAGATCCTGGAAGAGGACAAAAAGGACGGGGGCAGGAAGATAACATAATGATAAAACAGATTCAGTGAGTCTTGTGGGGCCACCTCACTTCTCCCTAGGCACAAAGGGCTTGCTGATTGCCTGCTTGCTTCTTCTGTCTCTGGAATGCAGCATCATTTTAGCCTCTTTGGGTGGGAGGAAAGGCTGAGTCCCTGAAGGTGTGCCTGTACCTCTGTAATCTGAGAATGCCAGATACAACCCAGCAGCTTTGAGACTGTTTTCCTTAGTAGCCTCTTTGAGTCTGCAGAATGCTAATGGCAGGGTTTATTAGAACAACAACCCCCGAAGCAGATAGATAATGTTGTGTGGAGGCAGGACCCACATCCAAAGCCCCAGGGTTCACTTGAAGGGCACTCCTCCTGACATCTCTGACACGTGAAATGAAGAAAGCTTTGCATTTCTGCAATAGAGGCAGAAACCTCTGTTCCAACATATTAGTGCAACTGTCAAAATCAGCCAGGTCAAACAACTGTGTGCTGTTTCTGCTCAGGTACTGACAGTCTGGTGACTATCAGCTTCTTATCTGTGCTGGCGTTTACCCATTGCTACCTTTATTGGGCAGCTACAGCAGGAAAACTTTCATCTTGTAATGTATGTTTTAAGCTAGTGGGATTTCAAGTCCTTAATACCTTTTTTCTGGAAAGAAAGCAGTGGTGTGGAATGGGAGCAGGTCCAGCGGCAGAGGTGGCTGTAACTGCTGCAGCTTAGACATAGCACTGGTATTTCCTCCCCTTGCTAGTAGCATAACACTGGTTGCTAGCGTAGTCACCTATGTGAGGGTCTCCTTGCCTAATGAGCCTAGGGCTTCAACAGTGGAAAACTCTCAGTAAACGCCGGTGCAGATGGAGCCCTAGTGGCTAAGGCTGCCTGAACAGAAGCTGTTTCTTTCAACTTGGTTTTTACAAAATAAGCAATATGGGGTTGTAAACTTTTTCCTTATGTTAACTTTGCTATGAATTTGGCCTTATAATCAGTGGAAAAGTTTTTTCATTTTTCTAGCTTCAATTTGTGCAGTTATTGGAAGGTTTGACTTTGCCTAAAGGTAAAAATGGGAATCCCTGGGACCAAAAAATACTCAGGTCATACATCTAAGAGACCTAGTTTTTGACAGAACCTGATAAATAAGTGTCTTGTTGTCTTTCACAAGAAAAATGCCTTCATTTTGGCTCTTGCAAATTGTAACTTCATATGGTTCTTTTTGATGTTATTAGGCAATTTTTCCCACCTTCATCATCAACTATTTTGGGAAGGATTTCATGTTTACATGATTCTGTTACAAACAAATGTGGAAAATGAATCCTAGTAACTTCATATAGGTGAGTTAGTTGATGAGCAAAGCACATCACTTTTGAAGAAATGGAAGGTTATTTTTTGTTTCCTCCTGAGTGAATGCAGGTTTGAGGCACTTTCTTTAAGTCTCTCCACGTCTAGTGAAAATATTTTCTTGGGTATAGAGAATGGCACTGTTCCACAGTCCTTCCCACCAGATTTTCCCCTTTGGTTTGAGAGTGGTGAAGTATGATCCACTAAGATTTTTTACTAAAAAAGAGATTTGAAGGAAATAATGTTTTTTGAAGACAAACACTTGTGCTCGCCTCAGTGAAGTAAAACCTCAAGTTCAATGTTTATGGAGTAATATTTCATTTTACAGGTACAGGAAGGAGTACGTTTGGAAGTCTGCAGTCTCAAAAAGATTGGAGGGCATGGGAGGGCTGCTTGCAGGGGATTTGACCTATATGTAAGCAGAAGTATTTTAATGCAACATCCTTATGCTCCTGTGAATTCGGGGAATCTTTAAGTTGACTTACAATACCCCTAGGGCCGCCCCCATCCTCTTCAGTTTTTGTCATTTCTTTCTCCTGGCAGCATTAAATTTGTGAGAGTACCATGTTCTTGGTCCTTTGGTTTGCGTTCTGGCACCTGAGTTTTTCCTGACTTGGAAATACTGTTGAAAGCAAGAAGATTTTATCAGATTTAGTGTTACATGGTTTCAGTTTGAGAAACTGTTTTAACTTAGGTGTTAAATCAGGAATCCCAGCTACTTTATCAATGAGCCCTATTTTCCATATATAGTTTGGATTATCTAGTGTAACTGCTCATTACTTCCTTCCTCTGATTCTGGGAGAAGTGAAGTGCGAGCTCACTCATGAGCACGCTGCTAATGCTTGAAAGCAGTGTCTTCCTCTTGAACAGTGTATACAGAAAGCATGCATCTAAAGGAAACCAATCTATAACTTAGTTGATCACATCACCTGCTTTCCTTCTTTTGCTTTGGATCATATTAAATATTTTGTCTAGCTTTTTTTCCTCCATAATTTTACTAACTGGGTTAAAATGACTCCATGTTCTGCATCCCAACATGTACTTAAAAAGTACAACCGTGTGTATGCGTGAGGCAAAGTCATGAAATTTGCCCCTGGATTTCTGAGCACCAAGTACAGGTTTCTCAAGGGTCCTCAGCTGGGAACGTTTGCTACTGCTGGTGTTGTCAGCCCATATAGGAAGTCCCCTGCAGTTTTGCACAGGATCTTTTGCAAACAAGGTTTGGTAGTAACTTCGTTACACAAAGCTGAGGGCTCTCTCTGTGCTTGCTGCGGTATGACTGCCTCCAATATGACTTGCCAAACTCTGCCAGTAAAACATGGTTGGGGTTATCTTTCTCCGCTCACTTAGTACTGTATGGGAGCAGAGCAAGCTCATTTTGTGGTATGTGTGAAAAATGGAATTTGCCTGTGTCGTGGTTTAACTTGGCAGGCAG